>NW_017674344.1:0-796 GCF_001879085.1 Nicotiana attenuata | reverse complement strand
CCTGCAAAAGCTTTTTTAAAACGCCTTGGTGAGTTTTCTAAAGTACTTTTTTTTTCTTAAATTTTATGCCGAATCAAACTACGAGCCCGTTTGGCTTAGCTGATTTAGAGTAGCTGATAAGCATTAGGTGCTGAAAAGCAATTTTAAGTGCTGAAAGCTGAATTTAAAAAATAAGACAGTTACGTGTTTTGGATAAAAGTGCTAGAAATTAATATTATGCAGCTAAAGAACTAGGTATACGAAGAGTTTTGTTTTAAAAAGAAGTATTTTAGGGATAGAACAGTAAATATTTTGGTCAAACTTAAAGTGCTTATAAGCTGAAATTTGATATAAGTTGGGGGAGACCAACTTATGGCTTTTTGGCTTATTTTTGGCTTATAAGCACTTAACTTATAAGCAGTTTTAAAATTTTACCAAATGCGTAGATAAGCCAAAAAGTGCTTATAAGCCAGTTTGACCAGCTTATAAGCTTAGCCAAACACCCTCTACGTTATATAAAATTGAATGGGAGGGACTGCCAGGTTATGCGTATAAAATTTACTCCCCTTTGATAGTTCAACTTTAACTTGATACTCCCCTTAAGAAATTATTTACTCGCTCTATGGCTTGATTCAGAGTACGAGGGTCAAAATTCTTAATTTTGACTATGAAACTAAACATAGATTTTTAAACATTTATGAAATAAAATTTACATATTTAGAAATTACATACAAAGTACGATAAGTCATAACAAATTATATTTTGAAATACTTATAAAACATTTAAGAAACTCATGGTCAAAGATCTCGAAGACCCC
>NW_017674343.1:99759-100268 GCF_001879085.1 Nicotiana attenuata | reverse complement strand
TCTTTTTTTGCTTCTAATTGCATCCCGTGGCTAAAATCAACCAAAAAATCTGCTAATACCTGAGATTTTATAGCGGTTCTGGGCTGGTATGTGATGTCATATTCACTTAATTCTATAGCCCATTTATCTAACCTACCTGATAACTCATGCTTGTGTAGTATATTGCGTAATGGATAAACAGTTACTAGGACAATAGGATGACATTGAAAATAAGGCCTTAGCTTTCTAGATGCCATGATCAGTGCAAGTGCAAGCTTTTCTAATTGAGGATACCGCGTCTCCGCATCTAATAATGATTTGCTGACATAATAGATTGGAGATTGTTTACCTTGGTCTTCACGAACTAACACAACACTTACCGATACTTCTGAGACGGCAAGATAGATGAGCAATCTTTCTCCAACCTTTGGTTTTGCGAGCAACGGCGGATTTGAGAGGTATGTCTTCTAAACTTTTAGTTAGTGTCTGTTGTACACTCCTCCAGTCCTACTTCGTAACCGTAGTATCTT
>NW_017674343.1:65985-69478 GCF_001879085.1 Nicotiana attenuata | reverse complement strand
TATGGGAGTTGAAGAAGAAGATAGGGGAGGTTCATCCAAAACGGGTCCTAACTCGCCACTCTCAAAACCACTAATGAAAAGCTGGTTAATCGACTCATGAGTATCAGGAAGGGTAGCAACATCATCGTCAGAGACGAGATTAATAGGCCCGGTTGGAGAAAGATGATGAGAAACTTCAGCTTCATCAGATCGATACGTCTCCGAACTCTTGGACTTTTCACCAAGGAACCATCCTCCTCTTCTTCGTCGGAGCTATCATCGTCTGCGGTTTTTCTTTTCAGAAGAATATCCTGAGCACTTTCTAAAGAAAGTTGGGTTCCTAAACGAGAAGCTGCAACTGCTTCAGCAGTAACACCTCGAATAGCAAAACCTGACAAAGAGAAAATTGAAAGTTAAGGCAATAAAGAGAAAAATCTTACATACGAGAAAGACAAAAACTCATACCGTGAGTCTTTACTTTCCAACCATGACGATTGGAAATAAATTTCCAAGACCTAGCCTCCATAGGAGCGATCTTCAACAATTTATCTACCCAACCACGAAAATTGGGAATGTTCTCCACAACTCCCATGGTTGCTAAAAAAAACAAAGTTAAAGAAATTTGTAAATTCGAAAGAAAGAGGTACGGGAGAGATGAGAGACTTACGTGCAAAATTCCACTTCTCAGGGAAGGGAACGTTTTGTTCACCTACTAAACCAACTGTGGGAGCAGCAACAAATCGGGCATACCAGCCACGATCCTTATCATCTTCTGGGCTTACCAAAACTCTCTTACTCCTAGCCACTAAGGTAAAGACACCATTACGAAAAAGTCTAAGGGAGTATAGATGAATTAGGTGGGAGAAGGTGAAATCAATGTTTGCTAAATTGGCCAGATGCCTTAAACAAGCAACAGCCCTCCATAAAAGCGGGCCGACCTGTGCTAAACAAGCTTTGAAGAAACGACAGAAATCGAGAATTACTGGGTCGATAGCTGGTTTAAACCCAGGAGTAAAAGGGTATCTGTAAACGAAAGAGAATCCAGTCATATATGAAGTAATCCTCTGATTTGGATTGGGGATTACAATGGGAAAATCATTACTCCAGTGACAATCTTTGCGAACTATGGGAGCTAAAATCTCTGTAATCATAGTGGGGTAAGCATCAACACGATCCAAACTAGAAATTTGGGTCTGAAGTGATTGTCAATCATGCTGAAAAGATAAACCGTTAGGGACTATTTCTTCTACCAAGGGTTCCTGTAATGGTTCAGAGGCCTCCTTGCTCTTAGAAGATGATTTTTGAGTAAAAGAACCTCTAGTTCTAGAGGAAGAACCAGGCTCGGAGAAGGCATGGCAGAACCACCACCACGAGAGGATCCTAAGCTACGAAGTCTCCCACCTCTTCTATGTCTAACAGGAGCATTGGAAAAATTATCTAAAATAGGAACTCTCTTAGGGTTAGGGTCGAAGAAGACATGATGAAGAAGAAAAAGAAGTAAACAGAGATTTGCACAATTCGAGTGTTCAAGGAAAAAAGTTTTATGTGGTAAAAGGTGAAAGGAAAAATTAAATTTATACTGATGGGCGACCGTCAAAAGTAAAAACGCAGTAATGGAAGGATCATAATAATGGTAACTAATACTTCATGAACAGTGGAGCCGAAAAGACAGCCTGAAAAAGTGTTGGAAATTGTGGAACCAGTAAGAAGATGACACGTGTCTAAAGCATTAAATGGAAGTGATAATTAAAGCGTCAACTCTGTCAGAACATTAATGGTGACAAAAATTCTCCTTTAATGAATTCAACTTCCCAAATATTCAAACTGATGAATAAATGGAAAGTGGGGGGACTATCTGTATTGGGAAAAATTGTATTTACATATATGGTGATGTGTCATGGCACGTAGACTGATCAAGCAGTCAAAGAATTAAGGTTGGTTAACAGATACGAGCAATAACAGACACGAGCAACGACAAATACGAGCAAGTTAAATGAAGAAGGCACGAGCAGTCATACAAATAATTCAACGCTCGTACCTATTCAAGACATTCAAAGGTCAAGGATCGAGAAGAGACAAAGGAATGAATCTGACAGCAAAAAGAGCCCAGATACAGCATTTAATGAGTATTAAAAACTAGAAACGTTAGAGAATATGTATTGAATGTATATGATTGCATAACGTAACATTTAAGGTCATTAATTACCCATAATTGTCTTATTATGACAAAGGGAAAATCTGTATTCCCAAAACAGCTATAAAAGGGAAAGTCACAAACAACTGTGGAGACACGAAAAACATTACTGGAATATACTTTGTTCTATTTGCTTTCTGATTATATTATTCAAAATCTCTTTCGTATATACTTTTCCGATTATCAGTAACCCGAGTTCTTCTAAATTCAAGCTTTGACCAAAAATCTAATTTTTGGTTAAACAACAGTATAATTTTTCGGTAAAGGAGTGTCGGTTGACACCCGTTTGGTGCATGTGGCTCCTCCACTGGTTGAAATATACATAATTAGAGTTCTAGATGGAGTTAGAAGGACTATACTTACAAGGATCAACTAATGATGTATATTATAATATTAATTCATTTGACAGAAGCTTTTTAGTGAACAAAAATTTATCTTTTGTTGTTAAAGTCTAGAGCTACCCTTGCATGAAAGCGGAAGAGGTAGCTTACTAACCTACCAGAGTAAGTAGTCTTGTTCGAAAGCCTCAGGCGAAAAGACAGCTTAAAAGTAACAAGGTTCTGAAAGAAAGATAAGCCTTAAGGCAACTAAAGCTAGGAAGGTATGTTAAAGTGATTAGTCTTTCTTATCCGAAAAAAAGCAAAACAACAAGGGAAGTTTTAGGCAACTTACTGGTTTCGAGATGGGTTTCCTTGCGGGTGTGTCCACTTGTTTTCCTATTCAAGTTCTGGTTCCAATTTCAGAAAGTTCAGATTCTTATTGCCACTACTTAGCATACACTGGTTAAAAGGTTAATTAAATGGTTCATTTTTCTTAACTTCAGATGAGTTAGGTTCTTTACGCAAAGAAGCCAGGCGAAAAGCGTACACGAAGATTATAAATAATATGTTAAAATCGAATCACGACAAGATGTTTAACACAGAGATTTTATTATAAAGCGGAAATTTATCTACCTCGCCCGGTATTGAACAGACTATTGTTGTACAACGATGTTAACTTATAAACAAAGGTAACAGGTAAATTGGTGTTTAATTTACATGCTAAAATTAAAAAATTTGACATTTCAAAACTCTAAGATAAAATTATCCCCCCCCCCTCCCCAACCCACAACCAACCCACCCCAACCCCAGGAAAAAGAAGAAAAAACACAACAGATATTCTATACGTACCCCATTTCTTCTTCCTGACTCCCAAAACCTCCATTCACTCTTAAAACCTCTCCATTTTCGTTTGAATCACCAGGTGAGATAAGCTAACTTCCACCAATATACTAGTAGCTAATATTTTGAAAGACAAAAAAAAAAAAAAAACACTGTTCTT
>NW_017674343.1:65802-65965 GCF_001879085.1 Nicotiana attenuata | reverse complement strand
TCTGTTTCATAATCCGATTTTTTTTTGTGTGATTCTAGTGGCTGTTGGCGAGTCTTTCTCTTTACCGAGCTTGGATATTTCTGCTGCTAAGGTAAGTAGCGACTTCTCATGAATGTAGTTTTGTTCAAAATTTCCTGTTTCTACTTTTTTTTTTTTTTTTTTT
>NW_017674343.1:59771-65777 GCF_001879085.1 Nicotiana attenuata | reverse complement strand
TTGGGTGTGAAAGAGAAAAAGATTGGCAAACTCAAAGCTAGAAGAGGCAAAGGGAGGGTCAAGGGGGAGTAGTGTAGCAAGAAATGCTGAATGTAATATACATTAAAATCCTTTTTTTGCATGACTGTTCAGTACATGATGTTTGTTTATGTTCTAGGTTTTTAGACAAGTAAATGTTGTGACAGTGCTACAGGTTTTTGGATCACACATTTACTTGTCTAATAGCAATGTTTTGTTGGGCTTAAATCTTGAAACAATGTAAATTTGCTACTCCATTAATGGCAATGTTCTTCTTGTCTATCTATAACAGATTTCAAGTTGTTATTGTGATAGTCTGTGCATGTGGAACTTTAGAAATGCAGAATTTAAATGTTAACAGAGAACCATGGGTAACAAACTTTATTTCATACCAAAATTTAAATGAAGATAATGCTAACAAACTTCATTTCATACCAAAAGAGAACCATTACAAATGCAGAATTACAAAAGGAAACATAATACATAAACATTACAAATGCAGAAAAAGGAAAAAAAATAGAAACTAATACATAAACATCTGCACTACATCATCTTGAAAACTAGTACTAACACAAAGACATAATACATAAACTTCAAACTTCATCAAAACATAATACATAAACTTCAAACTTCATCAAAACATAATACATAAACTTCAAACTTCTGCATCATAACATAACTACACCATAACATAACTACACTACATCATCTTGAAAACTAGTACTAACACAAAGACAATCCAAGAAAACACAATAAACAACTTCATATTTTGTAGTTGAGCCTCCATCCTAGCAACCTTCTGTAATTTTGCTGAATTAATTCCCTCGACCTCTTCCATTATTTTCTCCATTTTCAGTCTTTCAGCAGAAACAACAACTTCCAAGTTAGCCACCATCTTCTTCAGATAATTTCTTTCAACTTCCACTGACTTCAGTGAAGTATTCAAGTTATGGATTAGCATCGTCACATGTGGTGGCATCTCTTCATCCCGTCATTCCCACAAACCACAAGAAGAGGCCTCGTCAAAACGAGGGCATTTGTAGAATCGACGACCACCGTTCAGTTGAGTCTTAGCCACAAAATGATTTGCAGTTAAACCACAACCACAAAGACGCGACGAACCAGAAGAGACAGAATTTTCAGACATTTCGAAGGGAAAAGACAAGATTTAATTAGTTGTAAAAGAGAAATTTTGGGGAAGAAGAAAGGGGAATAGAGGAACTGATGACCTATGTTCTAAATTGGGGAAGAAAACGAGTAAAAATGTGGGTTTAGGGTTAAAATACCGACCCATAGGTAAAAGAAATGGGTCGGATCGGTTTAATGGGTAAAAAAAATACCCAAAGATAATGTTAGCCCCTCTGATCCACGTGGACAAATGAAAAAAGGCCACATCAGTTAATGAGATGCACACATGGAATTCCGTTAGTCGCAGGGGTAAATTTGATATTAGAAATAACTTCCTATATATTTTCAAACGGATAGATGGACGGGGGGCTTTTATAAACCATTTACCATACGGTAGGAATACTTTTGGCCCTTTTCCGAAGTTAAAATAAAAACTTTTTCTTATGTCAATAATTTTTGTTTCATTTCCATGGCGATAATAACGCATTAGGGTCTATGTATATGAAGGCTGAAAAAGAAAAAAAGCTATGGATCTCTCTTTTTCTGGTTGTGTACCTAGGCATTGTTGCCCTGTTGTTTGGGGATGCTGTTGCTGTTGAGCAAGCTCATCCCGAGGACAACATTCTTGTCGGGACTCTCATGATGCTTTCTGCTATTTTGGTGGCGGTTTACTTTTATGAGAATGGGGAGATACCAGTTCTAGAAAATAGGAAGTATGCTAAGTATTGCAACTTAGTTGGCCCAGTTTTACTTTTCTTGGTTGTTCTTTCACTGGACGCTAGACAGCCTGCCGGTGATTGTATCTATTGGGCAGTACTCTTTGCACCGGTGGGCTCATTTTCCCTCGTCATGATGTTGAGGCCCGTCAGCACTGACATGTGATCATTTTATCCGTTATGTGCACTTAGCTTTACTATCTCGCTGAGAGATTATCACTATTCTTGGAGGACTTGGGTTGCCACGGCAGTGTCCATTTTCCTTATGTTTACCAGAGCCCATATGGAGACTAGGGCTATTTTCGCTATTGCTGCGAGGTATTGACATTGCTTAAATGAATCTATGTGTTTCTTTTATATTTTGAGTTAGTGTTAAATTTTTGTTTTGTTAATAATTATATTTTGAGTTAGTGTTAAATTTTTGTTTTGTTAATAATGTAGGAAGAAGGCCCTTCGTGATGCTGTTGAGACTTATACCGCTGATGCTTAGTGGAGTTGTTTAGGTCACTACTTAAAAATTGCCAATTTTCAAATTTGTCAATTGGTTTCCATCGTTCTTATTATTTTGGTTGGTGGGATAGGTACCCCTGAATTTTCTTTTGTAGTACTGTGATACTTTAAGACTTTTGAAGGTCGGTAATATGGCAATGGTTCGGTAGTGATAAAGTTGTTACGTAGAAGTTGTAGAACAACTTGATTGTGTTAATTCCACTCTATTACTGCTCTTTTAAAGGATGCATGATGTCTCGTTTTTATGGTCGCAAACACGTTTCCTTGGTAGGTTATCACACTTATGATAAAACATGTGATTTTCAATGACGTCTTAAAAACATGTGATTTTCAATGACGTGCTGTAAAATGGTGGTTATAGGTTAAATTCTCACTGCAAGCAAATAAAATACTAGTAGATTGACTGTTTAAGTTCAGGTCTCTATCTACGTATTATAAGAAAAAGTTAAAATAAATGTGTGAATCAAAGACTCATCACATGACGAAATTAGCCCTCTAACAAACTCCTTTATATCAGCAAGGCAACTGCTCCAACTCCTTTTTATGATGTGCAGGTAATTCAGGAGCACAATATGTCATGTATCTATAGAAAGATAAACCAAAGCAGAAGCTCAAAGCCAAAGCTCTAACTAACAATTCTACGTTCAACATGTAACCAACAACCTGCATTACTAATCCCACCAATACGTCTATTCCTCCAATATCATATGCTACGTGAAGGAAGTGGGCATAGGTATAAAAATATGTGGTGCAGCATAGTACTAGATTGAGATACCCGTAATTGAACTCCAAAAAGTGATGCAAGGCTGCTGCAGTTATCATAGGAATGACCTCAATCATAAATTTCACCTTGGCTCCAATTAACTGAAAAGGCATGTCGCGATGCCAATAAACAACAGTGAGCAGCGCAACAGTATGAATAATGCTGCCACACGGTATGAACATTATGTTGAGAATAAGGAAGATCGTGTAAACTTTTGGATCACCCGTTAATTTGAAGAATGCAGCAATCATGCAGAGCAAGGGAATGTTACTAAAAAGAATCCACCATATGTCATTACGCTCTCTGAGAAGCCATGAAAGAAACACGAGAAAAACATATTCAGCATCTCAAAGGAAGTTACCAAAACACAAAACCGAGCACACCAACACAATGAACAAGCACAAAGGGCAACTTTACACCAAGAAAATCACCACTACAAACTCTAAAGATAGCAACTTCTTGTCTCCAAAGTATCAGCAAAGAAATTTTGGCATTCATCTGCCATCCAAGCTAGAAAAATACCGTATAAAGCTCTGAGCATGGTTAACCAGGATGTTTAGTGAATATCTTTGCTATTGTAGCATGTCAAAACTGCAAAAGTATAAAGTGGGCTAGAAATAACAACGAATCGTCTAACTCTTCATAAGTGAGGTAGGAATAGATTGTACCACCTGACAGAAATTTATTTTAAAAAAGAACTTCAAAGGAAATCCTACAACTGAACGACTACGGCAGAAGCATGCACCAACCTGATACACTATAACACACTGACTACAATGTCAAACTAATGCATTCCTTAAGTTCCAGCTACCTAGTACAATCTGAAATTTGCCCAATAGTGTAGTAGAGAAGTGTGTTTGTAAACCCCACCCCGCCCCACTTCAGTTTGCTACTGAACTGACTAATTCCAGTATCAGCCATAATAAATGTATCTTCTTATCTTAAAAAGCACAATTTCAAAGACTAGGATTCATGGTACGCCCAGTAGTAGTAAGATTACCAAATTAACTATCTGTTGGTATGTGATATATATCAAAATTTCAAGTCAAGAAGGCCAATCTTTAGGTAAAAAAGACTTACTACCACCGGTCGATGGAACATGGTCTGCATCTGGAAACACCCTCTTAATCTTATTGAAAATGGAAACCACAGTCTTCAAGCTCTGCCTACCCTTCTGACAGGTAACGGTTGCAATGTCGAAGTACAGGCTGCGGGGAGGGTCACACAGAGGGAGAACATCTTCCATCTGACTGCAGTTAGATAGATACAACTTTCACAGATTTTAACTGCTGCAAACCCCGATGCGCTAAGCTCCCGTGCGGAGAAGGGAGTGGTCTGTTGTATGCAGCAATTAAATACTACTGCAAACAAACAATAAAAATAAGATAGATGCCGAATAAGGGGCAAACAACCAGGGGCGGACCTAGCGTATTATCAACCGGTTCAATTGAACCCATAACTTTTGATTCCGAGTAAAAATTTACATGTAAAAATTTATTAAAATTGCAAAAATAGTAGATATGAACCATAACTTTAAAAATATAATGGGTTCAATAATAAAAAGTTTAAAAGCTAAACCCATAGGATTTAAATCCTGGATCCGCCTCTGCATACAACATCACCAATCACCAATTTTTTTTATTTTTTATTTTGATTTGCACCGGGTGTCCGAGTCTCTATGAGCCTCGACTAATCCCGGGGGTGCACAGGCCCTCGGCAAGGAGTTTCCCGCAAGTGCACCACGGTTAATTCAGGTTTTACCTAGTCCGATGACCCTCAGAAATTGTTTGCACCCAGTATCAAACAAATTAACTTCCAATTACCAACAACCGTAAAAAAAAAAAAAAAAAAAATCCAAACTTTGGAACATGCTAAACAAATTACCAAAAAAAATAAAATAAAAATAGGAACCAAAGGTTGTATTTTGAATGTAAAACAAAAAAGTTGAAAGTAGTCATCCGAAAATTTATAGCATAGCATAGAACCAATGATACCACTTCGGAATATCTATTGTAGGGTACAATTAATTCTTATAATTGAACAACATGTTACAGAAATTATACAAATTGCAAAACTATGATTTATTTATTTATTTATATAAAGATAACGAATAGAAATTGCAGAAACCATGAACCAAGGTTGAACATTTTATTTCTTTCAATTTTGTGTTCGTTTAGTGTTCAAAGACTGAAAATTTTGCTTGGACAAACAGAAAAATCATACAAATTGCAACCCAAAAAAAAAAAAAAAAAAAAACCTAAACTAGTATATTGAATTACTTACCTGTGTCCTGTCTAAACCATACAAACCCAGCAATCTGCAACAGTTGAGAATGTTAAAACTTAAAAGAAGGCCGTTTAGTCTTCTTTTTTTCCGGTTCTGTTTTCGCAAAGGTTGTAATAAAGTGTAAAAAAAGATAGTTAGATTAGTAACATGGGTTCAGATTTAAATAGAAGTGAAACGTGTCACCCTATGAAGCTGGAACAATTTTGGATTCGGATTAAATAGAAGTGAACATGTAATTCAACTCCACTTGGGATAACAAGACAAAATAGTCATTCTCTTAAGCCTTTCTTTGACAGGGTGAAATAAAAAATAGTAAAAGTTTTATGTATTACAAAAATCATATTTTTTCTTTTGGATTTTTACCTTCCTATACACAATATGAAATTTTATTACCTTCCCTATTCAAATTTCAATTTAATTATATGGACATATATAATTTATTAATTATATACAAATAAATTTTAAATGATTCCTTTATATTAAGAATTAAATAGGGAATATAATTTATTTCCTTATCCTTTTACATTTGCCAACTCTTTCTCTCTCTCTTCGTCTCTCTACTCTCCTTCTCTATTCCTCCCCCCC
>NW_017674343.1:41706-59751 GCF_001879085.1 Nicotiana attenuata | reverse complement strand
CCCCCCCCCCCCATTTTTCTTCATTTGATGTTCTTTGTTTTTCATGCTTTCTTGTTGTATAGAGTTTTAATAGAATTCATCAATGGATTTCAATCGTTTTAACTTAGCAATTTTCTTTCATTTTGCACAATTGGTATTCAAATTGAAATTGTAAATTTTGAAGGTGTTTAGGGGTGGCAAATGGGCTGGTTGGGCTGAATTTGGGCGGGTCAAGATGGGTTAGGTTAATAAATGGGTCATTGTCCAACCCAACCCAAAGTGTACTTGGGCTAAGATGAGCTGAGTCAAGATGGGCTAAACAATGGGTCATAACCCAACCCGCCCAACTTGATCCATGTTTTAGAACTATGTTCATTTTGCATAAAAAAAACCTTTTACCTTTAAATGTGTAAGTTGAAAAAATATTGGGGATGGGGTGGGGCGGGTGAGTGATGCAGAAAAACAAAAGAACATAAAATTGAAAATACAAAAAAAAAAAAGTAAAATTGGGGCAAGCTAAATGAAATTTTCTATATAAGTCTGGGTTGAGATAACTCACGAAAATTTTGGCCCATTCGTCAACTTGGACGTGAAAAATGCTTCTCCATGGTCTTTGACTTGTTAAGAGGTATACATGCAACAACCTCCTGGATTTGTTGATCCTTCTAAGCTTACTCATCTTTTCGCTTTCCATAAGGCCATGTGGTCTTCGTCAAGCACAATTGCATGCTTACAGCTTTTCTAACGGATTTCCAACTTAGAAATCCAATTCTAAGCTCTGCCTTTTAGCTTGACCCCCATCTGCTATCAACTATTCACCTATTTTTCAGTATGAATCGAAATCAGAGGAGGGACGCTAAGAATGTCCATTAAAAGGAGCATGGGGGTTGTTTTTCAAGCACGAATAAGACGATCTAAAGGGTTGTGCACCTAGAGAGATGGCCATATCTTTTTTTTGGATGAATGTGGTATCGGATGGTTTCGGTTTATTTGGAAAAGAGGTTCAACTTTTGTTTGGTTAAGTTCCATGTGTTGTATTGGGCTGGCTAAAGGTCAGAATAGGATATAAATATAATTGGATTAACTTGGGCTAAACCAAATTTGACCCCATGAGCTAAAATATTTGTAACCTAAACCCCATAATCTCTGGACGGGTTGATGGATTTGGGCTCAAATTGCCACCCCTAAAGGTGTTTTACTCTCCACCATTTAAAGCCATTTAAAAAGCTTTTGAACTTTGAAATTGAATTTGGCGTTTGTCAAAAAATCATTATTTGTTTGGATTGAGGTGTTGGTTGCAAATAATTGGAAATATTATTTGGAGTTTATATCTCAATTTTTGAGGGGAAGTGTTTTGGTGAAGATTAGACTTGATTTTGGATGGAATTCAGGTTGAAACTCGAAGAAGAAGAAGAAGAAGAAGAACACATGACATAAAAATACTTACAAAATAGTTAGTAAGTTGTATATAATTGTATGGAAATTGTATTTCTGCTGTGCTATATATATATAATATATATATATATATATATATATATATATATATATATATATATATATATATATTATTTAAATATTGTATGAAAGTTGAAAAATAGTTGCAACGTATGAATTGTTTTATAAAATTTGTATTTAAGTTATCAATACTATTTTTTACATAAAGTTGTTGATATGTATTAAAATTGTATTAAGAGAGTAAGTTTTGATTGAAGTTTTAGAAAGGAAGAAGCACACGCTACATACATTAGACTTATTTTCTCCAAATTACTATGGAAAGATAGAAAACTCAGTTGAATTAGTTATACATACATCTTAACTAAAACCTCATGAATTCGTGATATTGTGGTTCAGTATGTGTCCGGGCCTTTTTCTCTTTCCTTTCATTCTCTCATGCTATTATTAATTTTTTTCTTCATTCTATTTAATTGATTGACTAATATTTTAGCTGAATTTTATATTGAAACTCGAAAACGAAGAAGATATGACATGTAATATACTTACGAAATTGTAGTACATTTGTATTATATTAAATTGCGTTATGTTTTAGTTATATTTTTTTTATTTCAATGTTGTATGAAAGTTAAAAAATAGTTGTATAACGTATGAATTGTTGTATAAAATATGTAAAGTTATCAATATTATCTTTTTACATAAATTTGTTGATATGTATCAAAATTGTATTAAGAGAGCAAGTTTTGATTGTAATTTTAGAGAGGAAGTAGCACACACCACATACAAAATATATACAAATCTGATACAAATTATACAAAAGACATATTGTATAAAATTTGTATGAAAATTGTATTTAAGTTGTATGATATTGTAGTTGTATTTAACTAGGTATAAATAATGTATGAAAGTTGTAGCTAAATTATAAATAAGTTATATATTATATAATAAGTTATATGAAATTTATTTTTACTATCTATTAAAGTGGCCTGTTATAATACCATAAACTTTCACCTCTGCCATCGTTGTTTCTTAAGTTCTTCTTTTACGTGGCGATATTAGGATACTTAAAGAGAGCAATAATTTCACTATTCGGTTCTTTTAAGTTTGGATTATGACTTCTTTTAGTGGAGAAGTTTCAAATTATGGACTTCTCTTGAAGGATGATTTGAGCTCTTATATCACGACCCAAAATTCTAACTTGTCGTGATGGCGCCTATCGAGGTATAAGAAAAGCTGACACTACGAAATAATCCCAACACTTTTTAAAAAAATGAATTAAAGCAGTTTAAATAACAATTTTTTTCCATAAACAGGGACATAAACCCAAAACTCAACGCGAAATTCCCAGCTATCAGGGTGTCACAGAGTATATGAGCATCTATACATCACAAGTATGGAATAACACGATCTATAATAGTCCGAGACTAAATATAATAAGCAAGAAGATAGAGAAGTGTCACGACCCAATCTTCCCTCCGTGAGAGGTCGCGACGACACCTAGTCTCTACGACTAGGTAAGCCTAACATTTGCGAAATAACAATGAAAATGAAAACGTAAATCTAAATCACTAACAACAACAGTATTGAAATAATTGATAGAAATTCCGCTCGGCGTATACAATAACAACTCTCGAAAAATACATACAGAGTTTTTCCAAGACCCGGAACATCATAAGTCACAAGATTCTAAGAATTTGACTAACTGTTCTATACATTAGTATTTAGAAGTAGTAGAGGAAGAACTACACAAAGAGATAGAGAGGGACTCCTAGGTATCCGGACGCGGCAGATGTACCTTGAAGTCTCTGTAACAGTAGTAGGTGCATAACTAATAGCGAGGCTGGAATGATGTACTTGGATCTGCACACGGAAACATGTGTGAAAAGTAGCATGAGTACACCACAATGGTACCCAGTAAGTGCCAAGCCTAACCTCGGTCGAGTAGTGACGAGTTCAAATCAGGCCCACTGGTCAATAATAAATAAGGCAGGAAAATATGCAATATAATAATAGACTAGAGTTTAACAAAAGGAAACGCAACAAATAATAGTACAACACACAGGTTAAATAGCGGGGAATCTCCCGGATACCGTCTCGTAGTCCTAAAATAAATATGCGGGGAGAAGTCCCGAGGTACAACCTCCTAGTCCAAAAGTAAATGTGCAAGGAGAACTCCCGAGGTACCGCCCCGTAGTTTCAAAAGTAAATGTGCAGGGGGATCTCCCAGGATACCGTCCCGTAGTCCCAAAAATAAACACGCAGCTCAAACAAATGAAGATAGCAGCTACAGCAAGAAAAACTACAGTTTAGACTAAGTACAAATCAAGAAAAGAAGAAGGAATCCATTAAGCATGCTACAAAGAGTTCAGATAAATAATTAAGACACGTAGACATGCTATTCTAGGCTAACAGGATATCCACATATGCTAGTATACTCAATTAGGATGAAAACAGGTTATTACACTGTAAAAATCAAGTTTCTCAACAAATAAGCCGTGTACTCACTCGTCACCTCGCGTACACAGCGCTCACATATCATAACAGTACCAAATACTAAGGGGACTTCCCCCACACAAGGTTAGGCAAGCCATATACCTCGAAGCAAGCTCAATCAATCGGTAGCAATGCTTTTTCCCACGAATATCCAACTCCGAATGGACCAAATCTAGCCAAAATTAATTACATATCATAAATATATCTATAAGAAACTAATCTAATTAATAAAATCTAAGCGAAAGCAAGAAATTAGGAAATCGACCCTAAAAGTCTCCCCGGGCCCACATCTCGTAATCGGGTAAAAGTCACAAAATATGAACACCTAATCACTCACGAATCCAACCATACAAGAATTACTCAAATCTGGCCTCAAATCACCTTTAAAAAATCGAAATATTAGTCTAGGAAGTTTCTACCATTTTGCCCCAAATTTCCAACTCAAGTCCCAAATTAGAAGATGAAAATAGTAACAGATTCGTGAAATATAGTTCAATCCGGGTTAGAATCACTTACCCCCAACAATCTCCTTGAAGAAACCTCGAAATATCGCCTTACACTGAGCTCTCAAAGTCCAAAATTCCACTTACAGCCAATAGTCTGCTTCTGCGATCAGGTGGCCGCACCTCCGTGTGCGCACCTGGGGATCCCTGTCCGCTTATGCGATAACCTTCCCAGCTCGGCCTTTGCTTATGCAATCGCTTCTCCGCATGAGCGGCTCCGCTTCTGCGGTCACTTTTTTGCACCTCCGACCACTGGCTACCCAGACCAGGGCCGCATCTGCGAGCTACCCTCCGTAGATGCGGTCTCCCCTCTGCAGGTGAGAAAGTCCAGAAACCAGCAAATCTTCAGCAATATCCTAAGTCCAAATTCAATCCGTTAGGCATTCAAAACACACCTGAGGCCCCCGGGACCCCAACCAAACATACCAACCAGTCCTAAAATACCATATAAACTTAGTCGAGCCCTTGAATCATATCAAACAAAGCTAAAAACACGAATCACCCTCCGATTCAAACTTAATGAACTTGAAACTTTAAATTTCTACAACCGATGCCGAAACCTATCAACCCTCATCCGATTGACCCCAAATTTTGCACACAACTCATATTCAACATTAGGGACCTAATCTAACTTTCGGAATTGGAATCCGACCCCGGTATCAAAAAAGTCCACTTCCGACCAAAATCTTCAAAAATTCGACTTTCGCCATTTCAAGCCTAAATAAGCTACAGACCTCCAAAACACAATCTGGAAATGCACCTAAGCCCAAAATCACCTAATAAAGCTAAAGGAACCGATGAAATTCCATATTGGAGTCGTCTTCATACAATTCTGACTACGGTCAAAATCCTATAACTTAAGCTTCCGTTTAGGGACTAAGTGTCACAAAACACTCTGGATCCGCACGGACAACTCATGTTCTACAGTATCAATATCTCACAACCAGGTCCTCGGCCTCACTCAATCATAAGTCTCTACATTCTCTCGGGCTCTCAAAAATCATGAAAATCAACACAAACAACAATAAAGTTATGCATCAATAATGAACAATAGATAGTGCGGCATAATATGCAAGTAAAACTGTGACTGGGTGTTAGCAGATAATTAAACATGTACCCGGCCTCAGTGGGTCACTATTGTGGCAAAACATAGCCTAAACATAATTTCAAACATGATTTGTAGTTTGATTTCTCTTTACGTAGAAAATGTGCGGATAATAACAACTTATTCAACTACACAGTTCTATAGAATTTACCAAGTCACATTCCTACGGTACACCCCACACGCCCGTTACCAAGCATGTGTATGTGACGACCCGGCCAATCGTCTCATGAGTTACCGCTCCGTTCCCCCATTTCTGCTTCTTTATGCTTTGTTATCCGTGTTTTGTGGTATCGGGTTGGTCGGATCGAATCCGGAATGATTTTGGTAAGGTTTGAGACACTTAGTCTCTTTTAAGGAAGTTTAAGTTGGAAAGTCAACCGGATGTTGACTTATGTGTTAGAGGTATCAGATGTGAGTTTCGATGGTTTGGTTAGCTTCTGGAGGTCATTTATGACTTAGGAGTGTGATAGGAATGAGTTTTGGAGGTGCGGAATAGATTTAGGCTTGAATTAGCGAAGTTGATATTTTGGCGATTTCCGGTTGATAGGCGAGACTTTGATATAGGGGTCAGAATGGAATTTCGAGAGTTGCAGTAGTTCCGTTGTGTCATTTGGGATGTGTGTGCAAAATTTCAGGTCATTCGGACGTGGTTTGGTTGGGTTTTGATTAAAAGCGGAATTTGGAAGATTTTAGAAACTTAGGCTTGAATCTGATGTGTTTTGGTTGATTTGATGTTGCTTGAGGTGTTTTGATGATTGGAACAAGTTTGAATAAGGTATTAGGATGTGTTCGTGCCTTTGGTTGAGGTCCCGGGGGCCTCGGGTGAGTTTCGAAGGGTTGAACATATCATTTTGGAGTTAAAAAAATTGCAGAAGTTGCAGGTTCAGCTGTTGCAGGTTTTTACTCTTCGCGTTCGCGAGTGGACCCTCGCATTCGCGAAGAGTCAGAGGAAGTCCGTGGAATTTTGGCCTTCGCGTTCGCGGAGGGTTGGGAAGTGATGCATCACTATCGCGAGAAGGGCTTCACGATCGCGTAGAGGAATTGGGTCAGCGGGGTTTGAGGTTAAATTGTTCATTGCGTTCGCGGGAGAGGGAGTGCGTTCGCGAAGAGTAAGTCTGAGGAACCATCGCATTCGCGATGGTCATGTCACGTTCGCGTAAGACAAAAGTTGGTCAAAGTAAATTTGTACTTCGCGAACGCAAGGGTTTGACCGCGTTCGCGAAGAAGGAATTGGGCCGGGCAGAAGGTTTTTAAGCTCGTCTTGTCCGCGATTTTGGGGCTTATTTCCTCCATAGCTGGTCGTTTTTGGAGATTTTTGAAGGAGATTGAAGAGGGATTCAAGGGGAATCACTTGGAGGTAAGATTCTTGGACTTTAAACTCGATTATTATGAGAATTTCACCTAGAAAATTATGGAACTTAAGCTAAAAAATTGAAGAACTAGGGCTTGGAAACTTGGACTTTTAATTGGGGATTTGAAGGACCATTTGGGGTCGGATTTGCAAAATTTTGATATGTATGAACTCGTGGGAGGATAAGGAATCTATTAGTATAAAAGTTTCTGAATTTTGAGACGTGAGCTCGGGGGTCAGGTTTTGGTAATTTCGGGATTTGTGCCTTTTATTGATTGTTTCTCTTTGGCTTTGTTCCCTTAGAGTATTTTGACGTCCTCGTTCTGATTTTGGATTGATTCGACGCGCATGGAGGCCGATTCGAGGGGCAAAGGCATCGCGAGCTAGAGATTTAGCCGGTTCGAGGTGAGTAATGATTGTAAATGATGTTCTGAGGGTTTGAAACCCCGGATTACACATCGTAGTGCTATGTTGAGGTGAGGCACATGCTTGATGACGAGCATGGGGTCGTACACTATTGGGGATTGTGACTTGGTCCGCCCCGATTGATGATTTTATCGTGTATTTGATTGAAATCTATTTGTTATCATCATTATTTGGGCTGAATGCCATATTTGGGCTTCGTGCCTACTATTTGAACCCTCTGGGAATGCTTATTGATATTTCCTCACTGTTTTAACTTTATACTTGAACTCAGTCATGCTATTTTCCATTGTTTTCATACTCAGCCATGTTTACTCAGTTTTAATACTTCAATGATATTCTAAATGATGTTTTGGGCTGAGAAACATTGTTTTACTATTGCCCGAGTGGCTTGTGAGGATTTTTGGCTGAGTAAGGCCTAGGGCCTATGTCGTGAGGAAACACTGATACTGATTTGAGGCCGAGAGCCTGAGATATGTACGCCACGAGGTGGCTTGATTGATATGAGGCCGAGGGCCTAGTTTTGTTGCCACGAGATGGCTTGTTATTATGCTTGGGCCGTACAGGGCCCCTCTAGGAGTCTGCACACCCCCAGTGAGCGCGGGTACCCATTGTGATGAGAGATTGAGCCCGAGGGGATGGTATTGTTCTAAGATGTTGCCCGAGGGGCGGATTTGTTGATACTGTGCCCGAGGGGCGGACTTCTATTTGTTTACCTTAACTTAACTGTCTGTTAATTACCTGTTTATTGTTGAAAAAGGATTTCAGTTGACTTTCCACTGGTTTACTACTTTTAAATGGTTTTACTGCTTCATTATAGAATGCCTTGTGCTTTACGTGTTTTCTTACTTTTAGTCGTTATTTACATTCGTTACTCACTGAGTTGGAGTACTCACTTTACTCCCTACACCTTGTGTGCAGATTCAGGCGTTGCTGGTCCCGCTCCCGAGTGCTGATTCTTTCCAGCTTCAGGTGGATCTCGAGGAGTCTTTAGGTAGCTGTTGGCGTTCGCAGCCCGGAGCTCCTCCCTATCTCTTTCCTTTATGTCCTTAGTTCTGTATTAAACTCTATAGTCATAATTGAGTATTCAATGTTGATAGATGCTCGTGACTTGTGACACCCCGGTTAGGGCTGTGTTGGGTTGTACTTCCGCACTTTATTGATATTATCCGCTACTTAATATTACTAAATCATATTTTAGATTGCTTTGTGTTGTTTAACTGTTTTAAAAAGTGAATTGGGTTTAAATGGATGGCCTTGTCTTCACGAGAGATGCCATCACGACCGGGTTCGAGTTTAAGGTCATAACAAGTTGGTATCAGAGCCTAGGTTACATAGGTCTCACGAGTTATGAGCATGTTTAGTAGAGTCTCGCGGATCGGTAGGGAGACGTCTGTATTTATCCTCGAGAGGCTGAAGAACCTTTAGGAAAAACTTCATATTCTTGAAATTCTTGTCGTGCGAACTTGTTGATCCGAGTACTAAACTTTTGTTATTCTATTCTCTCACACATGGTGAGGACACGCGCTACCGGACAGGATGGACGACCACCAGTGCCACCAGAGGCCGAGGACGCGGTCGTGCTCGTGGTAGAGGCGGAGCAGCAAGGGGAGCACCTGTAGATCTAGCAGCTGCCCCAGTTCAGGACCAGGTCCCAGCTGTGGACGCTCCAGCAGCACCAGCTCAGGCACCGGCTGTGCCCATGTGATTCCGGGTCTTCAGGAGGCTTTGGCTCAGATCTTATCAGTTTGCACTGGCCTAGCTCAGGCGGTTTCAGCCACTACAGCCGCAGCTACTTCTCAGGATGGGGGAGGTAGTTAGACTCCCGCCTCTCACACACTTGAGCAGGTCGTGCAGGGACTTCAGACGCCGGGGGCACACCCCGCCCAGCCGGTTGCAGCTGCTCAGGACTATGTAGTTCCTGCTATACCAGAGGACGAGCAGTGTAGATTGGAGAGATTAGGTGGGCTTCAGCCTCCGACCTTTAGTAGTGTAGAGGGCGAGGATGCGCAGGGCTTTTTGGACAAGTGTTAGAGGATGCTTCTACCGCGGGTATTCTAGAGACCAGCAGGGTCGCTTTTACTACCTATCAGTTTTCAGGACCTGCTTTCACTTGGTGGGAGGATTTTGAGAGGTGTAGGGCTGTTGGTGCAACACCCTTACCTGGCAGCAGTTATCCTTTCTCTTTCTGGAGAAGTATGTGCCGCAATCTCACAGAGAAGAGCTGTGTAGGCAGTTTGATTGGTTGCGTCAGGGGGAGATGACCGTGTTGCAGTATGAGTTGAGGTTCTCCAAGTTGGCTCGTCATGCCATCTGGTTGGTCCCGACAGATAGAGAGAGGATCAGGAGGTTTGTTGATGGTCTTACTTATCAGCTCCGTATTCTTATGACCAGGGAGAGGGTGACTGGTGCTACATTCGAGGAGGTTGTAGATATTGCCTGAGAGATTGAGTCTCTTCGTCGCCAGGAGCGAGAGAAGAGGGAGGCCAAGAGGCCTCGAGGATCTGGTAGTTATAGTGGTGCTCCTTTGAGCGGTCAGTTTCAGCACGACAGAGGCCGTCCATTTAGGCATGCTCAGCCAGCACGCCCACGTTATCGTGGGGCATCATCGGGTCATGGTTCTCACAGTTCACATCAGGGCCAATCATCACTTAGTGCCCTTCCAGCTCAGAGTTCATCCCGTGCTCCCTCAGTTCAGGGCTCTTCTATGCCGAGTGCATCTGCTACTCACTCTGGTGCGAGGGGTTCCCTTTAAGTCCCCTTCTCCAGCACCTAGGAGTTGTTATGAGTGTGGCGAGATGGGTCACATGTGGAGGTAGTGTCCTCGTCGTTTTGCTAGTTCATCCCAGCAGAGGGGTCAATTATCGGCTTCAGCTCCAGTTGCTTCACCACCACCCGCCCAGCCATATAGGGGTGGAGGTCAGTCAGCCAGGGGTCGCCCAGAGGGGGAGGTCGATCAGGGGGCGGTCAGGCCTATTTCTATGCTCTCCCAGGCAGACAGGGTGCTATTGCTTTAGATGCTGTTATTACAGGCATTGTTTCAGTCTGCCACAGAGATTCCTCTGTATTATTTGATCTCGGATCCACCTTTTCTTATGTGTCATCATACTTTGCTCGTTATTTGGGTACGCCCCGTGAGTTTCTTGCTTTACTTATTCATGTATCTACCCCGGTCGGCGATATTGTTGTTGTTGACCGTGTGTACCGGTCGTGTGTGGTGACTATTGGGGGTTTGGAGACCCGAGTTGATCTTTTATTATTTAGTATGGTGGATTTCGATGTCATTCTGGGCATGGATTGGCTATCTTCATGTTGCACTATTCTAGATTGTCATGCTAAGACAGTCACATTGGCTATACCGGGTGTGCCACATATGGAGTGGCGAGGTGTGACTGGTTATGTTCCTAGTAGAGTGAACTCTTTCTTAAAAGCCCAGCGTATGGTTGGGAAGGGTTGTCTTTTGTATCTTGCCTTTGTGAGGGATGTCGGAGCTGAGACTCCCAGTATTGATTCAGTTCCAGTTGTGAGGGATTTCCCTGATGTATTTCCTGCAGACCTACCGGGCATGCCACCGGATAGGGATATTGATTTTGGTATTGACCTGGTGCCGGGCACTCAGCCCATTTCTATTCCGCCATATCGTATGGCACCAGCGGAGTTGAAGGAGCAGCTTCAAGAACTCCTTGATAAAGGGTTCATTCGGCCTAGTGTGTCACCTTGGGGTGCGCCAGTTCTGTTTGTGAACAAGAAGGAGGGCACAATGAGAATATGCATTGATTATAGGCAATTGAATAAGGTAATAAGTAAGAACAAGTATCCATTGCCTCGCATTGATGATTTATTCAACCAGCTTCAGGGAGCAAGGGTGTTCTCCAAGATTGATCTCCGTTCAGGTTATCACCAGTTGAATATCAGGGATTCGGATATTCTTAAGACGACCTTCAGGACCAGATATGGTCATTATAAGTTCCTGGTTATGTCTTTTGGGCTGACCAATGCCCCAGCAGCATTCATGCATTTGATGAATAGTGTGTTCCGGCCGTATCTTGACTCGTTTGTCATAGTCTTCATTGATTATATTCTGGTATATTCGCGTAGTCAGGAGGCACACGCGGAGCATTTGAGGGTTGTATTGCAGAGATTGAGGGAGGAGAAGCTTTATGCAAGTTCTCCAAGTGTGAGTTTTGGCTCGGTTTAGTGGCATTCTTGGGACACGTGGTGTCCAGCGAGGGTATTCAGGTTTACCTAAAGAAGATAGTGGTGGTTCAGACTCCCGCCGCTCGCACACATGAGCAGGTCGTGCAAGGACTTCAGACGCCGGGGGCACACCCCGCCCAGCTGGTTGCAGCTGCTCAGGACTATGTAGTTCCTGCTATACCAGAGGACGAGCAGCGTAGATTGGAGAGATTTGGTAGGCTTCAGCCTCCGACCTTCTGTGGTGTAGAGGGCGAGGATGCCCAGGGCTTTTGGACAAGTGTCAGAGGATGCTTCGTACCGCGGGTATTCTGGAGACCAGCGGGTTTGCTTTCACTACCTATCAGTTTTCAGGACCTGAGCAGGTCGTGCAGGGACTTCAGACGCCAGGGCACACCCCGCCCAGCCGGTTGCAGTTGCTCAGGACTGTGTAGTTCCTGCTATACTAGAGGACGAGTAGCGTATATTGGAGAGATTTGGTAGGCTTCAGCCTCCGACCTTCAGTGGTGTAGCGGGTGAGGATGCCTAGGGATTTTTGGACATGTGTCAGAGATGCTTCGTACCGCGTTGGAGACTAGCGGGGTCGCTTTCACTACCTATCAGTTTTCAGGACCTGCTTTCACTTGGTGGGAGGATTTTGAGAGGCGTAGGCCTGTTGGTGCAACACCCCTTACCTGGCAGCAGTTCTCCTTTCTCTTTCTGAAGAAGTATGTGCCGCAGTCTCACAGAGAGGAGCTGCGTAGGCAGTTTGATTGGTTGCGTCAGGGGGAGATGACCGTGTCGCAGTATGAGTTGAGGTTCTCCAAGTTGGCTCGTCATGCCATCTGGTTGGTCCCGACAGATAGAGAGAGGATTAGGAGGTTTGTTGATGGTCTTACTTATCAGCTCCGTATTCTTATGACCAGGGAGGGGGTGACTGGTGCTACATTCGAGGAGGTTGTATATATTGCCCGAGAGATTAAGTCTGTTCGTCGCCAGGAGCGAGAGGAGAGGGAGGCCAAGAGGCCTCGAAGATCTGGTAGTTATAGTGGTGCTCCTTCGAGGGGTCATTTTCAGCACGACAGAGGCTGTCCATTTAGGCCTGCTCAGCCAGCACGCCCAGGTTATCGTGGGGCGTCATCGGGTCATGGTTCTCACAGTTCACATCAGGGCCAGTCATCACTTAGTGCCCTTCCAGCTTAGAGTTCATCCCGTGCTCCCTCAGTTCAGGGCTCTTCTATGCCGAGTGCATCTGCTACTCACTCCGATACGAGGGGTTCCTTTAAGTCCCATTTTCCAGTACCTGGGAGTTGTTATGAGTGTGGCGAGATGGGTCACATGTGGAGGAAGTGTCCTCGTCGTTTTGCTAGTTTATCCCAGCAGAGGGGTCAGTCATCGGCTTCAGTGCCAGTTGCTTCACCACCACCCGCCTAGCCATCAAGGGGTGGAGGTCAGTCAGCCAGGGGTCGCCCCGGAGAGGGAGGTCCATTTGGGGGAATTCAGGCCCATTTCTATGCTCTTCCAAGCAGACTTGATGGTATTGCTTCAGATGCTGTTATTACAGGTATCGTTTCAGTCTGCCAAAGATATGCCTCTATATTATTTGATCTTGGATCCACCTTTTCTTATGTGTCATCATACTTTGCTCGTTATTTGGGTACGCCCCGTAAGTTTCTTGCTTTACCTGTTCATGTATCTACCCCGGTGGACGATACTGTTGTAGTAGACCGTGTGTGCCGGTCATGAGTGGTGACTATTGGGGGTCTGGAGACCCGAGTTGATGTTTTATTGTTGAGTATGGTGGATTTCGATGTCATTCTGGGCATGGATTGGCTATCTCCGTGTCACACTATTCTGGACTGTCATGCTAAGACAGTCACATTTGCTATACCGGGTATGCCACGGATCTAGTGGCTAGGTGTGACTGATTATGTTCCTAGTAGAGTGATCTCTTTCTTGAAGGCCCAGCGTATGGTTGGGAAGGGTTGTCTTTCGTATCTTGCCTTTGTGAGGGATGTAGGAGCTGAGACTCCCAGTATTAATTCTGTTCCAGTTGTGAGGGATTTCCATGATGAATTTCCTGCAAACCAACCGGGCATGACACCGGACAGGGATATTGATTTTGGTATTGACCTGGTGCCGGGCATTCAGCCCATTTTTATTCCGCCGTATCGTATGGCACTGGCGGAGTTTAAGGAGCAGCTTCCGGAACTCCTTAATAAGGGGTTCATTTGGCCTAGTGTGTCACCTTGGGGTGCGCCGGTTCTGTTTGTGAAGAAAAAGGATGGAACAATGAGAATGTGCATTGATTATAGGCAATTGAACAAGGTAACAATTATGAACAAGTATCCTTTGCCTCGCATTGATGATTTATTCGACCAGCTTCAAGGAGCGAGGGTGTTCTCCAAGATTGATCTCCATTCAGGTTATCACCAGTTGAAGATCAGGGATTCGGATATTCTTAAGACGACCTTCAGTACTAGATATGGTCATTATGAGTTCCTGGTTATGTCTTTTGGGCGGACCAATGCCCTAACAGTGTTCATGCATTTGATAAACAACGTGTTCCGGCCGTATCTTGACTCGTTTGTCATAGTCTTCATTGATGATATTCTGGTATATTCGCGTAGTTAGGAGGAGCACGTGGAGCATTTGAGGGTTGTGTTGCAGAGATTGAGGGAGGAGAAGCTTTATGCAATGTTCTCCAAGTGTGAGTTTTGGCTCAGTTCAGTGGTATTCTTGGGACACGTGGTGTCCAGTGAGGGTATTCAGGTTGACTTAAAGAAGATAGAGGCGGTTCAGAGTTGGAACCAGACCGTCCTCAGCTACAGAGATTCACAGCTTTCTT
Organism: Nicotiana attenuata; assembly: GCF_001879085.1. Taxonomy (NCBI): domain Eukaryota; kingdom Viridiplantae; phylum Streptophyta; class Magnoliopsida; order Solanales; family Solanaceae; genus Nicotiana; species Nicotiana attenuata. Next base: position 45,424 of record NW_017674343.1, on the reverse strand, counting down.
GGTTTGGCGGGCTATTATCGCCGGTTAGTTCAGAGATTCTCATCTATCGCATCACCCTTGACCAAGTTGACTCAGAAGGGTGCTTCATTTGTATGGTCGGAAGAGTGTGAGGAGAGCTTTCAGATGCTCAAGACAGCCTTGACCACAGCTCCAGTGTTGGTTTTGCCATCAGGTTCAGGTTCATATACCGTGTATTGTTATGCTTCGAGAGTAGGGATTGGTTGTGTGTTGATACAGGAGGGTAGATTTATTTCTTATGCTTCTCGTCAGTTGAAGCCCCATGAGAAGAACTACCCTGTTCATGATTTGGAGTTGGCTGCCATAGTTCACACATTGAAGATTTGGAGGCATTACTTGTATGGCGTATCTTGTGAGGTGTTCACTGTTCATCGCAGTCTTCAGCATTTGTTCAAGCAAAAGGATCTTAATTTGAGGCAGCTGAGATGGTTGGAGTTGCTTAAGGATTACGATATAACTATATTGTACCATCAGGGAAGGCCAATATGGTGGCCGATGCTTAGAGCCGAGAGGCAGTGAGTATGGGGAGTTTGGCATATATTCTAGTTGGGGAGAGACCTCTTGCAGTTGATGTTCAAGCCTTGGCCAATCGGTTCGTGATGTTGGATATTTCGGAGCCCAGTCGGGTATTGGCTTGTGTGGTTTCTCGGTCTTCTTTATATTATCGCATCAGAGAGTGCCAGTATCATGATCCACATTTGCTTGTCCTTAAGGACAGAGTTCAGCATGATAATGCTAGAGATGTGACCATTGGTGATGACGGAGTGTTGAAGATGCAGGGCCGGATTTGTGTGCCTAATGTGGATGGGCGTTGAGAGTTGATTCTGGAGGAGGCCCATAGCTCGCGGTATTCCATTCATCCGGGTGCCGCAAAGATGTATCAAGATTTGAGGCAGCACTATTGGTGGAGGAGAATGAAAAAAGATATTGTGGGATTTGTAGCTCGGTGTCAGCAGGTGAAATATGAGCATCAGAGACAGGGTGGCTTGCTCCAGCGGATGGATATTCCATAGTTGAAGTGGGAGAGGATCACTATGGACTTTGTTGTTGGACTTCCACGGACTTTGAGAAAGTTCAATGCTATTTGGGTGATTGCGGATCGACTGACCAAGTCTACGCACTTCATTCCTGTGTGTACTACCTATTCTTCAGAGTAGTTGGTGTCACACCTCCTTTTTCGCTACACCCCGTAGGGTGTAAAGAGGAGTTTTTCCAATTAAAGGACAATTGAAACGGGATTTTTTATTAAAAATCAGAGTCGCCACTTGGGAGATTTATGGTGTCCCAAGTCACCGGTTTAATCCCGAATCGAGGAAAATTGACTCTGTTTAGCAGTCCGCGAACCAGAGATCCGAATAAGGAATTCTGTTAACCCGGGAGAAGGTGTTAGGCATTCTCGGGTTCCGTGGTTCTAGCATGGTCGCTTAACTGTCATATTTGGCTTATTTATTTGACTTTTGAACATGTTTTAACCTATGTGCTTTTGAACTTTGAACCGCTTTTTGTTATTATTATTTTTAAAGAGAATTGCAACGTCGTGAAAACATGTCTCGAACCACGTCACATAAATGCACCCATAGTTTTCGACACATTTCGACTTCGTTGGGATTTGGATTTGGGTCACATAAATGCACACCCGAATTTAAGAAGGTAATGTTATTAAAATACGCGCCTAAAGCAACTAACGCGTTATTATCTTTGGGGAAAGCCGTGAAATTCGCTAAATGGCGTGTCCCGAGGTCTAGATATTTTTTATAGAAAACAGTTAAGAGGGCCGCGCTATTTGTGATTTTATTTGGCGCGGCGCACCTCATTTATTTTAAAGTCAACCTAAAAGAACTATGATTTTTCTATTAAGTATTGTCTCTACTAATAAGAAAAGGCCCCAATTAATTAGAACGTCCATGTATTATTGCTAAGATATCCAAATAGGTATTGAACTTAAACAAAGTAGCCCCAAAGAAACGTTCAGTTTTGTGGGCCTTAAAACAGGCCCTAAAGAGATTCAATCCTGCCGATAAATAAACGCTGCCCAAACATGGGCCTTGTGCAGAAGAAAAGCAGGCCCAACCGGAGAATATGATCAATGAAGGTCCTATAGCTTGTTAGGCCTAACATCAAGACAACTGAACCCAAAACAATTATATGTGTTCATGTACTTTGATATCCACTTTTAACTTGTGAACTATGGAACAAAAGACTATTTTCAGAAGTTGAGACAGTCTAGCCTTAACAAGTTGACGCCTAAAGCAACTAAATAATTCAGAATAACTTTACTACGACAAATAATTGACTACTCATGATTCAACTAAATACGAAATCAGAATTGGATTATACAAGGGTCAAAACAAAACTGTTGAACGTTCAATCCCTAGGCTGATTTAAACCTGTATTTCGTGCTTGGATTTGAATTTATATACTAAAATAAAACGCTACTGTTAAAGCTTAATCCCAGCACTGTATGTAAACCTACGTGAGTCAGATGCCAATTGAAGTCAAGTTATGCTACAAAACTACACTACACAATTGCAGTTGACAGTCCTATTAAGCCAAACTAAAGTAATCTAAACAGTCCAATACAGTCCAAAGTTATTACAAATTTAACTACTAAAAATGAAATTAAACCAAGCTAAATTGAATAGATGCGGATAACATAAACATCAAGCCAAGAGCAATAGAATTTTCATTTCAACTTCTCAAATCAAATACACATCACCATGGTTTAGAGCTTGTACCTAGTAATTGCAAATAAGAAGGAAAAAGTGAGATCACCAGCAGCAGATGTCAAACAGCAGTTTAGAATTGAGTTCACAGCTCAGCAAACGATATCAAACCAGTCCAGAATTGAATTTAGAGAAGGACAACATCAACAATCAACCAAATATAACTTGAATAATCCCAAACCAGCATGAAATTGAACCCAGAAATTCACACACTCAGCAAATAACCCACGAGCCCACTCGAACCAATCAGATCCAATTTACAGATGACTCCAGATGCTTTTAAATCTCAATTATCGAACAAAAACCGAGAAATTCAAGGTGTTTTGGATCCTAAATAAGCTAGAGAGTTGAATAAAGTGTTGGAATTCGAAAATGATCTAATGAAAATCAATGTAACAATATTTTTTTGGTTTTTCTGTTGCTTTTTGTTTTGTATTTTTGGGAGAACTATGATCTAAAAGAGGAAGAACTCTTCAGATTTGCTTTAACTACAGTTTTTGGACTTTTTGTTTTTGAATTTCAAATTTCATAAGTTTGAGCTTATGGAAAGCTTTTGAGGGGAATTTTTAGAGGCTGAAAACTTGTTTCACAAGGCAATAGGCATGCCTTTTTATAGGCAAAACCTAGGGCTGCCTTCAGATTGCTATTTACACCTTTAGTCCTTCTTTTATTTTTCATTTTTACTCACTTAGTCCCTTATTTGCAGATTTGTTACTCAAGTTAACACCACTAACTTCCTAAAAATCTGTTTTGAACCCTATCTGGAATCTTCTAGGGAGTTCCCTTCCCTGCTATTACAATGTCCCTTAAGTAAAATACCTACAGTACCCTGAATCGTTCCCTAAAATTACCAACTTATGTTAATTATCCTAAACTCTCTAATTAATCATGGTCAAACTAGTAATTCTGAAAACTAATCAGCTAAACAAATTCCAACCTAAATCTTAACACTAACTAACTAACTGATTTTCGGATTT
>NW_017674343.1:7407-38690 GCF_001879085.1 Nicotiana attenuata | reverse complement strand
GCATCAACCAACTCAGTTCATTGTGTTTGCCATTGCCTTTTGTCCTTGTGTTGTAAAGAAGAGTTATCACTTTAAAACCACAAACCAACCACCTTTCTGGAATGACATGACAAAAATAACCATCACGTTAGCGTTAGGGCATTTAACATTGTCACGACCCCAATCCCGGTCGTGATGGCGCCCAACATTGATGCTAGGCAAGCCCGACCAATTAAATACTCTCAACCCAAATACGTAATCCGTTAACAAATAATATGATTAAAATAGCAAATGCCAAGGTTCCAATTCGAATCTAAATAAGATAGTACGAAAAATAATAACGGATATTCCAAACATTCCCCAATAGATCTGGAGTCACGAGTCTAGAGCCTCTAGATGTAATAGAGTAATATATATCCATAGTGATAAAGAAGTCTAGAATATGAAAAAAAATGAAATAAAGGGGAGGAGTCGGGTCCTGCGGACGTCAGGCAGCTACCTCGACAACTCCTGAAGATAAAATCCAAGAAGACAGCAAACAGCTCCACTAAGTCTCCGGAGCACCTGAATCTGCACACATGGTGCAGGGAGTAAAGTGAGTACTTCCAACTCAGTAAGTAATAAACATATATAATGGCTGAAAGTAAGAAATTCCGAAATATTACAATATAAAGCTATAATCAGCGATTCAACACATAAAACGGGGGAACAACAACAATACCAGGACAAGTAAGACAAATAGGTATAAATGCATGAATGCAATGCAATGCACATGACCACTGCGGCGCGCAGCCCGATCCATTTGGGTACCCGCGCTCACTGTGGGGGTTCAGACTCCGGAGGGCTCCTACAGCCCAAGCAATATCAACGTAGCATTCGCTGCGGCGTGCAACCCGATCCACACTCAGTCCAGATATATATATGCATGCAAGCCACTCGGGCACACTCAAATTGTTCAATTTTAGTTTCAATTATTAGGAATTATAGAGCTAAGTGTTTAAACCTTTATTTATTTACTAAACATTTCGAGGCAGTGTCTAACTCATGACTGATATCATGAAATATGCTAAGCATCATGGAAGCAGTGATAAGGATCCCTGAAGGATGCAAATGATAGGTACAAAGCCCCAAACATATTCATAAAATCCAAGTGGGTTGAATGCCAAACAATTTCTAGTCAAGAACACAGTACGAACATCAATCGGAACGGACTAGGTCACAATCGACCCCGCACTCGTCATAGAGTACGTGTCTTGCCTCAATATAGCGTCACAATATGATATACCGGGGTTTCAAACCCTCAGGTCATCATTTACATCTATTACTCACCTCAAGCCGGCCACAAGTCTAGCTCGCTATGCCTTTGCCTTTCGAATCAACCTCTTCGCACGCCGAATCTGATTAAAACCACAACGAATACATTACAATAGGCTAAAAAAACATAACCCAATCGAAAAGACTCGAAAAACACCAAAATTCACTAAGTTAGCAAAACCCGAGCCCCGGGCCCACTTCTCGAAAAATTACAAAATTTACATCACTGGATTCCTCGTCTCGCCACGAGTCTACACATACCAATTTTACCAAAATCAGAGTTCAAATGCCCTTTCAAAATCTGTTTTTACATCAAAACTTTTCAAGCCCTAGCTTGACCCGTTTTTGATGAATTTTCCACAATTTACTTGTAATTTCTACCATAAACTCGAATATTTAGACCAAGGAACTTACCTCCAATTGATTCTCAGTCAAAGCCCTCGAAAATTCTCGCTCAAAGCTCTCAAAACCGCTTTAAAATGGTGGAAACCAACTCTTGTTCGCTGATGAAAACAATATAAAAAAACCCTTCTGTAACAGTTGTTTTCGCTTCTGCGACAATTTCACTGCTTCTGCGGCCTACTCACCGCATCTGCGGTTTTCCTTCAAGTCGCCCAGGACAGCTTCTGCGGTCCCAAAACCGCTTCTGCGGTGACCGCTTTTGCGGAACTTCGTCCGCTTCTGGGGAAAGCCTTGGTCCCTCAAGGACCGCTTCTACGACCAATACGCCGCATCTGCGGAACCGCTTATGCGGTCCCTTTTCTGCAGATGCGGAAATGACAGAACCAGCAACTTCAAACCTGCAACAAACTCCGAATTCTCCGTTTAACCACCCGAATTCACCCCGAGGCCCCCGGGACCTCAACCAAAAACACCAATACATCCTAAAACCTCATTCAAACTTGTTCCCATCATCAAACCACATCAAACAACGATAAAGCCATCAAATCACATCGAATTCAAGCCTAAGTTTCTTAAAAACTTCCGAATTACGCATTCGATCAAAAACCTGACCAAAACACCTCCGAATGACCTGAAATTTTGCACACATATCCAAAATCACCTAACGGAGCTACTGCAACTCTCGCTTCCATTCCGACCCTCGAATCAAAATCTCACCTATCCACCGGAATTCGCCAAAATGCCAACTTTGCCAATTCAAGCCTAATTCTACTCCGGACCTCCAAAATCACTTCCGATCGCACTCCTAAGTCACAAATCACCTCCCGAAGCTAACCGAATCACCGGAATTCACATCCGAGCCTTCTAACTAATAAGTCAACGTTCGGTTGACTTTTCCAAACCAAACCTTCCTTAAAGAGACTAAGTGTCTCATTTCCTATCCAAACCAATTCAATTCAACTCTAACTCACCCGTTGCTGATAATAAAACATGAAAGAGCAATAAATGGGGGAAACGGGGCTGTAATACATGAGACGACGGGTTGGTTCGTCACAAACATATTGGTACCCGCACATTTGGGGAGTGAATGCACCTAGGCAGTTAACAGTTCCTATTATGCTTTTGATCGGTCGCATGCGTCATCCCGGCCTTTTCCTTATTTCCAATTGCACACTTTCTTTTCTTTTTTTTCTTTTTTTTTCTTCTTTTCACTCTTGCCTTTGTCTTCTCTTGTTCCTATTCTCTCCCTTTGTCGATTTTTCCTTGTTTTTCCGCTCTTCTCTTTTCTTTTTGCCTTTTTGTTGTTTTTCCTCTCTTTTCTTTCCTTTTTTTCTTTTGGTTATGGTTGAATTCTATGGATACTGCCTACGTATCATGACCCCGCATGAAACAGACCAAGCGTAGTTCTTGCAAATTAAATGCGAAAATAGAGAGATAATTTTTGGGATTTTCATTAATAAACGCCGATTACAAGAGATACTAGACTGTTTGTTTTTCTTAAAGGGGGAAAATTACAAAACAGACTTAAAAACAAAATACAGACTCGATGACTAGGAATACATCAAAGCTTCAAATCCTGGGGACCGCGGGGCATCACTCGGCATCGCCGCAGGTCTGCGCAAGACTGTGAATGTTTCGATGTCAACTGTAGGCTATTTAAAGAAAGCTGGCCATGTAATGACTTATTGTGACTTAAAAAAAAGAAAAGTGGCTATTTTTCAAAAATATTTATTTTGAGAAAACAAAGACTCGGTTTTGCAAATACGGCCTTTCAGCACTTCCGAAAGGGAGATTTTAAGGTTGTGCCCGCAAACCGTTTTAAAATGACTCAGGGTGGCTGTTCTTGCAAAAACAGCCTTCCGGCGCCCTTTTGGGGGCATTCGGCTTATTTTAAACAAGAATGGCTTCACCCGACTTATTTTGACAAAAAGTTAAGGTCTTGGTATTTTTGGCTATTTTTGAAAAAGGGTGGTTGGACCCGATGAGGGTTGCCTACGTATCTCACATCCGGTGAGAATCAAACCAGCGTAGTTCGGGCAAATAAAACTAACTATTTTCGCAAACAAAACTCTTTTTCGTTGGCAAATACACTATTTCTGAAAGCAGGACTCTTTTTTCTATATTTTCTTTTTCAATGGCAAATAAACAAACTAATTTACAAATAAAACTCTTTTTGTTTTTCTTTTTCATTGGCAAACAAAACAAACTATAAATACTTTTTTTTTTCATTTTTCTCAAAAATCCGGCAGAATTTCGGCACTACTTGGACATTGGGTTTTCTAATATAGGTAATTAAGTCTCTACACTGCTATTTTCTCTTTTCTCTTTTTGTCTTCAACTTTTCTAGATATTCAAAGCCGGTCAGCATGCGAGTCCAAAATAGATAAATGCACAAGTAGGATGCATTAGGATGGTCCATTATTCCGGGTACACCTGTCCTAGATGGACCCAACCCCTGTGTTGAGTCCCCTAAGTCATATGCACGTGATGCAAATAAGCGTTCCTACTAGGGATCCGGCATGAGGTCAAGTTATTCTAGGTTCAAAACCTGGGTATATGTTCTAGACTGTGCACCCGAGCGGACAACTCGAGTCGAGGAGGGGGCTACGTACCGGGAACCAAAAGGCCATCCGGCTTAGTAACTTGTCCGGCCTCTTTCTTACTTTAAGGTATGACACTAACAGAATAGGGAGTCTCCACCAGTGAGCACATCTCCGGAGGTAAGAAGAGAAGGGTTTCGCCACAGTTTATATACAATTCAGATAATATCAAAGCGGTAAAGCATTTAGCACATTTACCATGAAACATGTAGAAAAATCAGATAAAGCTAAATATAAGAATTATTATAAGCTCGAATTCTTAAACCCTGAACCGAAGTTCTGGGTTTGTGTCCCCAGCAGAGTCGCCAGAGCTGTCACACCTCCTTTTTCGCTACACCCCGTAGGGTGTAAAGAGGAGTTTTTCCGATTAAAGGACAATCAAAACGGGATTTGTTATTAAAAATCAGAGTCGCCACTTGGGAGATTTATGGTGTCTCAGGTCACCGGTTTAATCCCGAATCGAGGAAAAATTGACTCTGTTTAGCAGTCCGCGAACCACAGATCCGAATAAGGAATTCTGTTAACCCGGGAGAAGGTGTTAGGCATTCCCGAATTCCGTGGTTCTAGCACGGTCGCTTAACTGTCATATTTGGCTTATTTATTTGACTTTTGAACATGTTTTAACCTTTGTGCTTTTGAACTTTGAACCGCTTTTGTTATTATTATTTTTAAAGAGAATTGCAACGTCGTGAAAACATGTCTCGAACCACGTCACATAAATGCACCTGTAGTTTTCGACACATTTCGACTTTGTTGGGATTTGGATCTGGGTCACATAAATGCACACTCGAATTTAAGAAGGTAATGTTATTAAAATACGCGCCTAAAGCAACTAACGTGTTATTATCTTTGGGGAAAGCCGTGAAATTCGCTAAGTGACGTGTCCCGAGGTTTAGATATTTTTTAGAGAAAATAGTTAAGAGGGCCGTGCTATTTGTGATTTTATTTGGCGCGGTACACCTCACTTATTTTAAAGTCAACCTAAAAGAACTATGATTTTTCTATTAAGTATTGTCTCTACTAATAAGAAAAGGCCCCAATTAATTAGCACGTCCATGTATTATTGCTAAGATATCCAAATAGGTATTGAACTTAAACAAAGTAGCCCCAAAGAAACGTTCAGTTTTGTGGGCCTTAAAACAGGCCCTGAAGAGATTCAATCCTGTCGGTAAATAAACGCTGCCCAAACATGGGCCTTGTGCAGAAGAAAAGCAGGCCCAACCGGAGAATATGATCAATGAAGGTCCTATAGCTTGTTAGGCCTAACATCAAGACAACTGAACCCAAAATAATTATATGTGTTCATGTACTTTGATATCCACTTTTAACTTGTGAACTATGGAACAAGAGAATATTTTCAGACGTTGAGATAGTCTAACCTTAACAAGTTGACGCCTACAACAACTAAATGATTCAGAATAACTTTACTACGACAAATAATTGACTACTCATGATTCAACTGAATACGAAATCAGAATTGGATTATACAAGGTTCAAAACAAAACTGTTGAACGTTCAATCCCTAGGCTGATTTAAACCTGTATTTCGTGCTTGGATCTGAATTTATATACTAAAATAAAACGCTATTGTTAAAGCTTAATCCCAGCACTGTTTGTAAACCTACGTGGGTCAGGTGCCAATTGAAGTCAAGTTATGCTACAAAACTACACTACACAATTGCAGTTGACAGTCCTATTAAGCCAAACAAAAGAAATCTAAACAGTCCAAAGTTATTACAAATTTAACTACTAAAAATAAAATTAAACCAAGATAAATTGAATAGATGCGGATAACATAAACATCAAGCCAAGAGCAATAGGATTTTCATTTCAACTTCTCAAATCAAATACACATCACCATGGTTTAGAGCTTGTACCTGGTAATTGCAAATAAGAAGGAAAAAGTGAGATCACCAGCAGCAGATGTCAAACAGCAATTTAGAATTGAGTTCACAGCTCAGCAAACAATATCAAACCAGTCCAGAATTGAATAATCCCAAACCAGCATGAAATTGAACCCAGAAATTCACACACTCAGCAAATAACCCACGAGCCCACTCGAACCAATCAGATCCAATTCACAGATGACTCCAGATGCTTTTAAATCTCAATTATCGAACAGAAACCGAGAAATTCAAGCTGTTTTGGATCCTAAATAAGCTAGAGAGTTGAATAAAGTGCTGGAATTCGAAAATAATCTAATGAAAATCAATGTAACAGTTTTTTTTTTGGTTTTTCTGTTGCTTTTTGTTTTGTATTTTTGGGAAAACTAAGATCTAAAAGAGGAAGAACTCTTCGGATTTGCTTTAACTACAGTTTTTGGACTTTTTGTTTTTGGATTTCAAATTTCAGAAGTTTGAGCTTATGGAAAGCTTTTGAGGGGAATTTTTAGAGGCTGAAAACTTGTTTCACAAGGCAATAGGCATGCCTTTTTATAGGCAAAGCCTAGGGCTGCCTTCAGATTGCTATTTACACCTTTAGTCCTTCTTTTATTTTTCATTTTTACTCACTTAGTCCCTTATTTGCAGACTTGTTACTCAAGTTAACACCACTAACTTCCTAAAAATCTGTTTTGAACCCTATCTGGAATCTTCTAGGGAGTTCCCTTCCCTGCTATTACAATGTCCCTTAAGTAAAATACCTACAGTACCCTGAATCGTTCCCTAAAATTACCAACTTATGTTAATTATCCTAAACTCTCTAATTAATCATGGTCAAACTAGTAATTCTGAAAACTAATCAGCTAAACAAATTCCAACCTAAATCTTAACACTAACTAACTACTGATTTTCTGATTTAACAACTACTATCATCTATTAGCAACAAACTAAGAAATTGACAACAACAAAATTAGTATGAACAGAAGAATTAAATCACTGGCAAACACAAGAAAATCCAAACAGGCAGAAGTATTAATTAAACTAAACTAATCAAAATTACAGACCAAAAACACTAATTATGGATTAACAAAGGAAAATATGCTCAAACTAATTTTATTATCCGAAAAATCAAACATAACAAAGTTGAAAAAACAAGCTCATACTATTGATTAAATGAACAAATCAACACATAGAAGAACAAATTCCATTACTGATTCAAAAATGAAAACAAAACCCAAGTTGATTACTCGTGAAGGAGAAACAGCCAACACAAAGAAAAACTTACTTGTGAAGCTCTAGGGTTCTAGCACTTCTGTGATTTGAAATTCGAAGGCCTTGGGTGAGACTTGAAGTCCACTGATGACGGCTTAGGAACGGGGGAAGTGAGGAGAGCAAGTGGTGTGAATTTCGCGGGGTTTGGGGAATTTAGGGTTTTGCCGCCTCTATTCAATTCAAGATTCGAGCGGCTTGGTGGGGGTTCGTGGGGAAAGGTTTAGGGATTTAGAAAGAGAAGGGTGAGGGGATGTCGTGGTGTAAATTTGGACGGGTTTGGGTGGTGGCGCCGCCGTGGGCGGCGGAGGCTGTGACTAGTATTTCGAAGATTCGAGAAGCTGGGAGGGGAGTTGAGGGAAATATGGTGGGATTCGAGATGAGGGGAAAGAGGAGGTTCAGGGGTGTATTTTTGGGGTTCATTGGAGCATCGCCGCCGGCGGAGGCGATTTCCGGCCGGCGGCGTGCGGTGGTAGGCGACGGAGGGTTCTCTGGTTCGAGTGAAAGTGAGAGAGAAGGCTTGGGGGGGGGGGGTAGAGTCCTATCCGACCATTTTATGTCGACAACCTCGTTAGTTCTCATCCGTTGGATGATGAAAGATGAACGGCCAGGATTGGTTTATGCTTTGAAGAACTCAAATGACGTTGTACCCCTATTACACTACGTCGTTTCATGTGTCTTGGAGACCAGGGACTTGGACCTGGTGGGGAGATCGATTTGGGCCTTGGTCAGGGACAATATAGGGGAAATCCGTTTGGGCTAGGCATTTAAAAACAAAGATTGGCCCAATTCATTTTATTACCCTTTCCTTTTCTTTCTTCCTTTTAATTAATTTTGTTTTGATTTAAAACAAAAATTAATTCCTAAAATTCAACTAATCCTAAACTAATTAAACACACATAATGATTATCACAAAACAACACTCGAATTCAAGATCAAAATTAAAGATGCAACTTAAACAAATATTTTTTGATTTTCCATTTTATGAAACAATTATTTTCTTAATTAATCCTAAAATGTAAAATTAAAACCCTAAGTGCAGAGGCCAAATATTTTTGTATTTTTATGAATTAAAATGTGCAAACAAACGCCAACAATGAACCTAAAATGCCACAAAATTCACGCAATTGCAAGTAATGAAAGGAAGTTATTTTGTTTGAAATTATGGGAGTAATTCATGTAGGGCAAAAATCACGTGCTCACAGTTGGCAGAGATCTATATCCGGGAGATTGTTCGTTTGCATGGTGTCCCCGTTTCCATCATTTCAGATAGGGGCACTCAGTTTACCTCACAATTTTGGAGGTCTGTGCGGCGAAAGTTGGGTACTCAGGTTGAGTTGAGCACAAGTTTTCATCCTCAGACGGACAGGCAGTCCGAGCGTACTATTCAGATATTGGAGGATATGTTGCGTGCTTGTGTCATTGTTTTCGGGGGGTCATGGGATCAGTTCCTACTGCTCGCAGAGTTTGCTTATAACAACAGCTACGAGTCGAGTATTCAGATGGCTCCATATAAGGCTTTGTATGGGAGGCTGTATGGATCTCCAGTTGGTTTGTTGGAGCCCGGTGAGGCTAGGCTATTGGGGTCAGATTTGGTACAGGATGTGTTGGAGAAGGTGAAGGTTATTCAGGAGAGGCTCCGCACAGCGCAGTCGAGGCAAAAGAGTTATACTGACAGGAAGGTGCGAGATGTGTCGTACATAGTTGGTGAGAAGGTTCTGTTGAAGGTTTCGCTCATAAAGGGTGTTATGAGATTTGGGAAGAAAGGGAAGTTGAGTCCGTGGTTCATTGGACCATTTGAGGTACTTCGGAGGATTTGGGAGGTGTCTTATGAGCTTGCTTTGCCGCCCAGCTTGTCGAGTGTGCATCCGGTATTTCATGTCTCTATGCTCCGAAAGTATATTGGGGATCCGTCTCATGTTTTGGATTTCACCATGGTTCAGTTGGATGATGATTTGACCTATGATGTGGAGCCAGTAGCTATTTTGGGTCGTCAGGTTCGGAAGTTCAGGTCAAAGGATATAGATTCAGTGAAAGTGCAGTGGAGAGGTCGGCCCGTGGAGGAGGCTACCTAGGAGACGAGCAAGAGATGCGGAGCAGATATCCTCACCTGTTTGAGGCTTCAGGTATGTTTCTTGACTTGTTCAAGGACGAACGTTTATTTAAGTTGGGGAGGATATGACGACCCGGTCTCAGATAATCCTGATGATGGGAATAACAGTCAATGTTCGAAAACTCTTCCAAAAGCAACGCTATGCTGAATGAGCACATCCGGCCTGATGTAGGGCAGACATTCACATTAGACTCATCAATGGACCTCAAGACGATTCTGATCATACCATACCGGACTAATAACCTTTCAAGGATCCGCAATAACCTTTTCCTTGACACATAAGAACGGCCGCCCAATCCAGAACAACAGTCCACAACCCAAGGAGTAGAACGCCTCTGAGGTATATAATCTCACATTTGTGGTATTACCAAAATCTCCATACTTGGTATTAAATCATTCACTGTCAAATGACTAACATGCCACACTTATACGATTTTCTCGGGGGCATGCTCCCTTAATCTTCCGCTCAGGTAGAAAAGTCCGCATATCCATACCACCAACCATTATATTTATGTAAAGCAAATTAAGAATCCGAAAACCAATACACAAAGCCTCTTCTGCAGGACATCATTCTCAAGTGACACTAAAGAAAATGCCAACTTACTCTGAACACCTGAATTTTGCCCCTGCTCATCTGAGCCCGTGACATTCTTGTCAACACCGAACTGCAACCTTGATCCACAACTTTCAAATTCCCATGTCGCTCACTGAACCTATCATGCCTCTATACGAGAACAAGAATTCATCATAAACCCTGAATTACTAGTAGGATAAACACTTCATTGAATAGACGACTTTTCACTTAGCTTGTTTAAGGAGAACCGACGTAACGTGCAACTAATTTCCCAGACCGCGGAAAAATTACAAACCTCAAGTCGTGATCTTAACCGCTATGACTCTTCCGAAAATCCATCTACACATAATGGTGCCATTAAAATCAATTACCTCCCAAACCAATCAAGTTGTGGTGGATGTCAAGCCCGCATGTACAACCACAAACCACATGTATAACCCCACATGCTGAAAGAACTGATCATTGCCACAATCATGTTGATTCAACCACTACAGCCATCCCACTTCTTCCGATTCACTCTTGACTTGCCTTAGAAATAATAGCAGCTCCATTAAACAACATAACAAACTAAATCCGCCACGAAATCTATATGCTAATCGGACACTCATTCCTGACCTGCTAGTAATTCAACCATCGCGAGACACCTTCCGCCAAGCCCTTCCTCATAGGCTGCCCAAATGCTGCCCCCAAAATCAATCCATAATTATAGCACCTGAACTAATGATTTGTTACCAATTCTAAACCTCCAAAAGATCATCCTTATCGAGCCATCAAAATTAGAAACACTGATTCGATCCCGAAACAACTACATACTACTATCTATGACAACGACTTCTCAGGCACCATTTCACAACACTTCGCGAAGGCAAACCGAAGAAGACTATAACACCGGAGAACTTTAATGCGTTCAACAAAGACGATGACCCCACATCACAATTGAGAACTCCACCACGCCCGAAAATGCCGGGTCTCGTCACTCCGTCAACCCAAAACTGAACATTCATAGTCTGATTACCATTTTCTTAGCTGGAATTAAACGCAACCTCTAAATTATGCCCTGAGAAATCCTCCTTTCAAGTTTTTCACTGCCTTGACACATAGACAAGCACCCTACCATTAGACCAACACCGTGTGATAACAACGCATGAACATCATAGCAATTCGTGCATAGCTTCAAAACCATAAAAAGTATAAATACTTAACTATAACGATAGAACACCCTTCTGCAAGGGAAGATACATGCAGGGAAAAACATCATGCACCACGTCTGTAGTACCATTAAAATTCCTCAATGCCCAATTGATAACAAGAGCTTCACTTCGCATAAGATTGAGTAGGAATGAAATAAAGGCAAAAGCTTCAAAGGAATCAAACTGCACAATAGGGAATCAAGAAGGGAAGTGCTATTAACGGCCATGTAGCCTCTCAAAGATAAGTATAGACATATCTGTACCGATCTGCAAGACTTTACTAGACTTGCTCATGACTCGTGAGACCTAAGTGAACATAAGGCTCTAATACCAACTTGTTACGACCTAAAATCTTAACCTGCCGCGATGGCACCTATCGTGGTACTATGAAATCCGACATTACGAAATAATCCCAACACTTTTAACAAAAATGAAGTAAAGTAGTTTAAATATAAGAAAATTCCATAAACTCGGATAGAAACCCTAAACTTAACGCGTTTCACACCTCCATTTTTACACACACCCCGAGAGGGCGGTATATAAGGGAATTTTTCCAATTTAAGTGACATTATTCGAAATGAGATTATTTAGTTATTTCAAAGTCGCCACTTGGGATAAATTATGGTGTCCCAAGTCACCGCTTTATTTTAAATCCCAAATCGAGGAAATTTTAGTTTTAAAGAGTCTGGGAACCAGAAATTCTAAGTAAGGAATTCTGTTAACCCGGGAGAAGGTGTTAGGCATTTCGGGGTCCCGTGGTTCTAGCACGGTCGCTCAACAATTTATATTTGGCTTAATTATTTAACTACTCATTTTTAAGACATATATGCAATTATCTTTTTACCGCTTTTAAAACACTTGAATTATTCGCAATTAAAGAATCGAGTTGCGCGTACGTATACTCTTTTCCTTTATCGCGTCAAAAATCATGTCACGCGAACATTTCTACAATTAATAACGCTTTGATTATTTATTAAGAAAAATTTGTTGAAGTTGCGCGAACGCATCCCTCGAGTCTTTTATGAATTTAATTTGCAATTATGTTACGTGAACTTATACATAATCACAATACTAATCTAAATCGGGCCTAAAGCAAACTACGATTATTAATGGCATTTCTAAATTAATTCAATTATATGAGGGCCATATATTAAAAGATTTTATTTGTATATGGTACACCCAATTTTAGAAAGCTTGTTTAATTAAGGTCACCTAGGATATCCCTACTTAAAGCTTAATTCAGCAAAGGCTAATTAATCAAGAAGAAGGTTCTAATTATTTTTGGGGACAAAGGGGAATGGGCCAGACACGGCAAGCATAATTGAATCAGCTTTGGGAGCTGAGAATTGGGCTCGCGAATGGCCTAGAAATCGGAAGCTTAAGACACAAAACAGCCCACGTTGGGCTTATATTTTTTTCAGGCGGGCCCAGTTGTGCATTGGCACCGGCTGGGCCTATCCACCTCTTTACATTAAAACTTGAACAAACTTGCCAAAAGAAAACAAAGAACATGGTTTGCTTAAAATGGAACTTCAGAAAATAAAGCATTTCGAAATTGAAGGTTTTGTCATGCTACTGCGATTTGCAAAAAAAGGAAAAAATAACAAAGAAAAACATGCATTTACCATAATTCAGGAGAGGCATCTGTCAAATTATTAAACTGCTGGGCTTAAAGCCCAGGCTCAACAGCTTAAATCTCTGACTTGTTTGGATGAATCTCAACTTGGGCCTGGCTTTGAGCCTGGCCTAGTCACGGTTATGAAATATGTTCATCAAATGAGCTATGGATCTTAATTGCACTGATCCAACACTAACAGTCTAGGAAAAGAGAAAACGGAATCTTTAAGAGTTATAAAAGTCCATTTACAACACTTCAAAGTTATAGGAGTCCAGAAAATTAAAGTTATTACATGATAATCCTATTAAATACATAAAATGCTTAATCTAATCACTAACTATTACAACCTCCATATATGGATGATGAACACTGCCTCTTCTTGGATATTGCTTATCCATCAAAGATGTGCTTCATGCGTGAATAGCACTGGATTTCAGTGTGCCGAAACAGTAGAGCTTTGGGTTTTAAAAGAAAACCTTTATACTTGCTTATTTGGTCATCTGGTGACCAAACCCATAGGTATTGGCTCAAAGTTTTGCAAATAGATTGAAATAACATTAACATTACTATAACAAGAAAAGAGGGGGAAGAGAAAACTAACTACAGGACTATTTTTGAACCAGAATATTCTAAGGAAATACCCAAACATGTGGGACAGCCTGATTCATGGGTTTAACCATGTCAAAAGGTTAAACTCATGTATCGACTGAGGTTTTAAAACTCACAGTTATGGCATGCTGCTTCAAGGCAGTACAGAATACACTTAAAGGGAGGGAATGGTTGGTTTAAGCTATGAATTTGACCATGGGAAAAGGTCATATTCACAAGGTTTTTTCATTCACACCTTGACAACCCTAAGTTGGAACTTTGAGAATAAAAAGATGGTTCATGAGTTTAACTACATTTGAAAGTTAAACCCACAAATCTTTAGAGGTTTCAACTTAAAAATCTCAACATCTTCTTTCCTCAACATTTGATCTGAGTTTAAAAGCTTTCAAAGCCAATTGGTTCAACCAACTAGTGGCCAAACCAATGGGCTGTAGCTTACAACCAATCAGTTAAAGGACAAATGAAAAGCAGTATTTTTAGAGTAAAAAAAATCAGATGAAGGAAAATAAGAAAAGCATTACATGCTGAACCTGAATACTGTCATAAGATAAGATACAACTGCTTATGTGATTTTAACAACATTTTTACATGCTGAAATGCAGAGAGAGAGACACATGAAAAGCTGATGAAAGATGAGGAATAGACACATTGATTCCTATTGCTAACATATGCATCCATACACACATAGTTATGAATAAATTCAGATTGCACAAATAGAGTCATTCTTATAGCTGAAACTTAGTTACATGCCTAGAGATGATTCAAACAAGACCAAATAAAGGTCAAGAGAAAAACTGATTCTTCCAAAGATGGTGATCAACAGCAAATAGCAAGCAACACCAAATCAGACACCAATTTCAGCTTCCAAAACCCAGAGATTTCAACTTAAGAAGACCAAAAGAAATCCCTCTACTTCAAATCATTTTCAGCTTTTCAGAAAAGAAAGACCCAAAAGAGAAAAGTTTTTTTTCTTCTTAATGTTTGGAAACCTAGTTTTCAGTAGAAGAGAGAATGATTTTTTTTGTGCAATAAAATAGTGCTCAAAAATCTCTGTGTGAGAGTGAGGGTGTGTTTCCTTATATAGAGTGCACAAAAAGGCATAAAAAATGGAATATTCTAACCTAAAGTTCTGAAATTCAGAATAGTACAACATCTTTTACAGCTGGCTGTCCTTTTTTCTTATCCAATACCAACATTTTCCTAAGGATAAGGACAGCTGTGCTGTATTCTAGAGAATTCTGATATTTAGCCTTGGTGAAAGTTCAGTTTTACCCCTTAAGTTACTGCCTATTTCATCTTTAGCCTAAGTTCTGATTTAAAACAATTACAAATACTTTAGTCTTTTAAAAAGGTGATTAAATTGCCCTAAAGTATTGTATTTCAAATTCTGAAATTAAGCTAATGCCCTAAAGTGGTTGTTCAGAGGCTCAAATCTGAGCTTAATACCAATTAAACCTAAGTAATCAAATGAATAGGCCATTAAGACTGATTCAAAAGGTTTACTCAATTTTAACCAAATTCGATGTAAATCAAATTAAAGCTGAACTAGGTAAACAATTGCTGTGAATTCTATCTTAATTAAGATGAATTATGCTGAGAACTACTGGCTAGAAGCAATCATGAGATGAAAGGAATGAATAGAAACACAAAACCCAAAACTAACAGAATTAGTTGTGCAAATTAAACTCCTAAATCATGCAATTTGAATACTGAAAAAATGCAAGCATGCTTTAATTGACAGGAACTTCATGAATTGATCAATCAACACAAAAAAAAAAGAAAACCTAATCATGCTGCTAAAGAGAAAACAGAAAAATTAAACATGCGAAGAAAAGACAAAACAGAAAACAAAATAAAATGATTAAAAGAAAAAAGAAAAAGGGGGTACCGGATTAAAATCAAAACTGGATCCAACTACGAACTCTCTGATGTGTAAGATGGACTTTGACTACCATTATTCGACTATTCTTAACAAGAACAATCGAATAATGGAAGTTTCAAGCTTGACCAATTTATAAACCCCAAAACGAAGAAGAAAATTAGGGTTCTTCCGGTTCAGAGATTTGAAATTTGAGCAGATTGGGGTTGATTCGAGGGGGGCTAAGGGTGGTTTTGGTTTCAGATGGGGGCAAGGGTCATAGGGTGTCAATTTGGTGCCATTTAGGTGAGTTAGGGTTTTGGCAGTCTCTTTTGATTCAAGATTCGAAAGGTTCGGCTGGGATTCGAGGGAAGGGGTTTGGAGATATGGAAAGATGAGAAGGAGAGGAATCTGGGGTGTGAATTTGGTGGTGATTGGCTACCGGCCGTCACCGTAGGCGATTTTCGGCGGGCGGCATGCGGCGGTTCTCGGCGGCGTTACATTTAGTCTCTGAGAGTGGAAGACGAAATGAGAGAAGGGGTCTGGGGGGGGGGGGTGAGTCTAGTTCGGACAGTTATATGTGAGGTGAGAGATCAGTTCCGGGCCGTTGGATGATGAAGATCCAACGGCTGTGATGCATGTAGGCCAAAACGGGGTCGTTTGAGGGTTGGGAGGTTGGACCGGGTCAGGGAATGGGGCCTGGACGGGTTTAATGGTTTGGGCCTGTTTCTTTTAGGGATTAAAACTGGCCTAGTGTTTTTCAGAAAAATTAATTACCTCTCTTCCTCTTCTTTTATTTTCAATTTCTTTTCTTTTCTTTAAAAATCCTAAATTATCTAAAATGTGAGATTAAAGTAATTAATTAGTTACAAAATTATAAAAATCCACTTAAACCCATATTAAAAGAGAAAAATCAATAAAAGGATAAAAATGTAGAAATTAGCAATTTTTTTGTGATTCTCATTTTATTGAGCAAACAATTAATTAATTGATCCTAAAAATATAAAAATAAACCCTAATTGCAATGCATGATTCTTTTTTGGTATTTTCATAATTTAAATAGAAATTAAACAAGCAAAGAAAATGTAAACAATTAAAGGAAAAATCCCCAAAATCCCCAAAAAATGGCAAATAGTTAACAAAAAATCTATTTTCTCAGATTTTGTAGGAGTGTTTCATATATGGCAAAAATCACGTGCTCACAGCTGCCCCTCTTTACTCGGAGACACGAACAGTTTTCGGGCAAAGATAAATGAGCAATTATGAGGGATTTTTGCCCGTTTGAAACTCCATGAGAAGCGTTTTTGAAAAGAGTCCGACCGAACCTTGCTTCAGAGGCTGCCTACATATCCTTGGCTATAAAGGAATCAGGTCAGTGTAGTTATGCAAGTTTTGGTAGCTGGGACTACCGAGAAAACTGTTATTTCACCGTTGTTGCTGCCGTTTCTACTTGCTGAGCTCCTTATTACACCAAAATGGAAAGTAGAAAGCTAAACTAGCTAAGCCTATCAACTACGAGTTACAAGATTCCTATCTATAAATATCTTGAAGCTTGATCTTGAGTCTTAGCTGATTTTGCTGTGGACCCCGATCTGAATCTTGATGCTCATCAGGTGTAGGTGCTGGTTCTTTCTTCAGCATTTGGATCAAAGTGGGACATGCGAAGCTTGTGACTTCAATCATATCATGAGCAATCCGCATCTTTGTCCGCTTCGGCATTTTGAATTCAGTTCTTTTTCTTCTTTTCTTTATTCTGGATTAAGGCTCATTCTCTTGGCCATCTCGAATCCTGTGCCTCGAAGTCAAACCTGCTCAGATGCCAAAACAAACAAATGAACGAAATTTTTCTGCCCCAGTTTTCACTAGGAAAATTTCGTGAGTTATTTGTGACAAAGGTCTGAACTTATTTTTCATTGAAAGCAATAAAAGTCAGGATTGTGTATCCTTGGGAATAGGGGATGCAGTCCTGAATTGGAAAGATTGCCAGGTTATGTTGGGAAAATGACCAGGTTGTGTCGGAAAAGAAAGAAAGTGTCCTCGGGTTATGCCGGGGAGGAAAGAAAAACGGTCCTTGGGTTATGCCAGGGAGGTCCACAGGTTATGCCGGGATAAAAAGGAAAAAAGGTCCTTAGGTTATGCCAGGGAGATCCACCGGTTATGCCGGGATAAAAGGAAAAGGTCCTTGGGTTATGCCAGGGAGGTCCACGGGTTATGCCGGGATAAAAGAAAAAGGTCCTTGGGTTATGCCAGGGAAGTCCACGGGTTATGCTGGGAGACAAGAAAAAAAGTCCTTAGGTTATGCCAGGGAGGTCCACGGTTTATGCCGGGATATAAGAAAAAGGTCCTTGGGTTATGCCAGGGAAGTCCACGGGTTATGCCGGGAGAAAAGAAAAAATATCCTTGGGTTATGCTAGGGAGGTCCACGGGTTATGCCGGGATAGAAGAAAAAAGGTCCTTGCGTTATGCCAGGGAGATCCACGGGTTATGCCGGGATAAAAGAAAAAGGTCCTTGGGTTATGCCAGGGAAGTCCACGGGTTATGCCGGGATATAAGAAAAAGGTCCTTGGGTTATGCCAGGGAAGTCCACGGGTTATGCCGGGAGAAAAGAAAAAAGGTTCTTGGGTTATGCTAGGGAGGTTCACGGGTTATGCCCGGATATCTAGGGAATGGGGCCCTATGCTACCATGATTTTGAAATCATTCTTCATTTCATTTTTTTTAGTAAGACATGCAGGAATGAATTTGGAGAAAACTTCCCTTTTGGGTTGATTATTGCTGCGAAGCTGTTCCTAGCTCCTGCACATTTTCCTTTTTGGTTGCACCTGCTTCTTGCACGGTTGCTTTGGATTACACCTGTTTCAAATTTTTCAAACAAAGAACAATTGTTAGTTTGAAACGGTGGTTCGTTTTGTGGCCTTGATTGTTTGATCACTTGATCTCGGCCCAACTCTTTTGGTGAGAACCCCCGCTGCTTGCTGGCTTTTCTGAAGATTGATCTCCTTCCTAAACCGTGGGACTCAACTTTTCAAAATTTATCATGACGGCTCGCCCGTGTGTGGCTTTGGCCCTTCCACTTTATTTTGCCTCTGGGGGCTTTTGCCTTTGGCTTCCTTTTCATTTCCAATAACTTTGATTTTAGAGCATCAGCCATCATGGCCAGTCGGGATCGACTTGATGCACCCGCTGAGGCTGGGTACTTTTCTTTAGCTTTTGTTAGGCAGAGCCCCGTAAAACCAGTCTTGCCCCCTTTTCTTTGTATTAGTTTCGGAAACAGAGTTAGACCGAAAGAGATTCCAGGAAAAAGTAAACAAAAGGCAAGAAAAATGAATTTAAAGAGAAGTGTCCCTTTCGGGAAGGAAGGAAGGACTTATCAGGGGTGCATGCAAGCTTCAAATAGACATGACATGCTTCTTGGACTGGATGCCCGACCCGCACAAACTTTCCTAACTTCTCATAAACTCATTGTGACCCGTGTTTCAAAACCAGGGAATCTTGCCAGGACTCTTTCAGTGGCGGGAGATCTCTTCTTTTCGACCGACGGCGCCCTTTGCGAGTTTTTGCCAATCAACCTCTCTCATTTCTCTTCTCACCGTCGCCTGATAGTGCTCTTTACGAGTTTTCACTAACCAGGCTCTCTCATTTTATTTCTCTCAGTTTGATTGTATCAGATTCCAACAATGGTGTTGTCTAGTTCCGATGCCTTTGCCAATTGATCAAAAGGACTTGGACAAGGTTTGGATAAAAAGAATCTGGATGGAATTACAACTTTGGAACGGTTCGGGTGGGCTCATTGCCGAGCCATTATATCATCTGCCCCAGTTTCACTTTTGGGGAAAATCGAATTTTTGTTTTGGTGTGACTGAACCCCAGAGAGAGGCTGCCTACGTATCCTTTCGGAATCAAGTCGAACGTAGTTCAGGGAACTTTGTTTTTGTTGTTGTTTTTTTTTCTCTTTTTTTTTTCTTTTTTTTTCTTTTCTCTTATTTTTTTTCAATAGTACTTTCGGGTTCCAAAGAGGGTGATCAAGGAAGAGTAACCGACTCAAAGGGTTTGCGAAAGATTGATGGTGTTTGGATAGCAAGAATTAAAGCCTTCGTCATCCCAATTGAACAAAGTCATTGCTGCAGAAAGCCTAAACATAGTACCTTTTTACTGCATCCGCATTCACAGCTGCTTCGGGATCATTTTCTTCGATATCGCCCAGATACAATGCTCCTTTCGGCAATATCTTTCTGATGATGTATGGGCCCTTCCAATTAGGAGCAAATTTTCCTTTTGCTTCCTGGTGATGAGGAAGAATGCGCCTTAACACAAGTTGTCCTACTTCGAAATTCCTCGGCCGCACTTTCTTGTTATAAGCACGGGCCATTCTTTATTGGTACAACTGCCCGTGGCAGACCGCAGCCATCTGCTTTTCATCAATTAAGGGCAGCTGTTCCAGACGAGTCTTAACCCACTCACTATCTTCGATTTCATCTTCAACAATGATCCGGAGGGAAGGGATTTCAACCTCCGCGGGTATCACGGCCTCAGTGCCATAAACCAAAAGGTATGGGGTTGCTCCTACCGATGTGCGCACCGTAGTGCGATATCCCAATAATGCAAAAGGCAACTTTTCATGCCACTGCCTGGAGCTTTGAATCATCTTTCTCAAAATCTTCTTGATGTTCTTGTTTGCTGCTTTGACGGTACCGTTGGCTTTAGGCCGATAAGGAGTAGAGTTCCTATGCGTTAATTTGAATTGTTCGCATATCTCTTCCATCAAGCGACTATTCAAGTTTGCAGCATTATCTGTGATGATAGTTGCAGGAATACCAAAACGGCAGATAAGATTGGAGTGCACAAAATCTACCACAGCTTTCTTGGTGAAAGATTTGAGAGTGATGGCTTTAACCCATTTTGTGAAGTAGTCAATGGCAACCAGTACGAATCTGTGTCCATTTGAGGCTCTCGGTTCGATTGGCCCAATGACGTCCATGCCCCAAGCAACAAATGGCCAAGGTGATGACATAGGATGCAATTCTGTGGGAGGTGCATGAATCAAATCACTGTGGACCTGACACTGATGGCACTTCCGGACAAAGCTGAAACAGCCCCTTTCCATGGTTATCCAGTAATAGCCCGCTCGAAGGATTTTCTTTGATAAAACATACCCGTTCATGTGAGGTCTGCATACTCCCACGTGTACCTCATGCATGATTCTTCCAGCCTCTTCTGCGTCAACACATCTTTACAAATTGAGGGCTGGAGTTCTTTTGTACAAGACATCCCCACTCAAAAAGAAACCACTCGCGTGCCGTCTGATGGTTCTCTTTTGATCCCCACTGGCTTGCTCGGGGTATTCTTGCATTTTTAGAAACCTTTTGATGTCATGGTACCATGGTTGGGTATTTGGTGCTGCTTCAATCATATTACAATAACCATGCCTTTCCCGGATTTGGATTTCCAAGGGATCTATGTGAGCATTGCCTGGATACGGCAGCATTGAGGCCAAAGTAGCAAGTGCATCGGCCAATTTGTTGTGACAACGAGGGACGTACTTGAACTCTATCGACATAAATCGCTTGCCCAGTTCTTCCACATGTTACTTATAAGGAATAAGCTTGACATCTCGGGTTTCCCATTCTCCTTGAGCTTGCCGGATAATCAAATCTGAATCTCTCATGATTACTAGCTCTTCGACATCTTGATCGATTGCCATGTTCATACACAAAATACAAGCTTCATATTTCAACTGGGTTTTCAGCCAAGTGATCTGCTAATGCCTGGGCTTTCATTGCCGTGCGAGTGACATAGACTATGTCAAATTCAGTGAGCAGAATCTGCCATTTCGCTAATCTCCCCGTGGGTATTGGTTTCTGGAATATGTATTTCAAAGGATCCAACCTGGTTATGAGGTAAGTGCTGTAGGCTTGCAGATAATGTCTCAGCTTCTGATCGACCCAAGTTATTGCACAACAGGTTCTTTCCAACAAAGTATACTTAGCTTCATAGCTGGTAAACTTCTTGCTCAGATAGTAGATTGCTGCTCTTTCTTTCCGGTTACATCATGTTGCCCGAGGACGCAGCCAAAAGTGTTTTCCAAGACTGTTAGGTACAAGAACAAAGGCCTCTCTGGTTCAAGTGGGACCAAGACCGGTGGATTGGACAGATACTCTTTGATCTTATCAAAAGCTTCTTGACATTCATCCGTCCACTTGATTGCCGCGTCTTTCTTCAGTAATTTGAATATGGGTTCACACGTGGATGTCAGCTGAGCAATGAAACGGATGATATAGTTTAATCCGCCCAACAAGCTCATCATATCTTTCTTGGTTCTCGGAGGAGGCAAATCCCGGATAGATTTTATCTTTGTTGGATCTAACTCAATACCTCTCCGGCTGACTATAAAGCCCAAAAGTTTGCCCGATGGGACTCCAAATGCACATTTGGCTGGGTTTAGCTTCAAATCATATTTACGCAACCGCTCAAAGAATTTCCCCAGGTCTTGAATGTGGTCATCCTGGGTTTTGGACTTGATAATTATGTCGTCCATATACACCTCTATTTCTTGGTGCATCATATCATGGAAAATGGCGGTCATGGCCCTTATGTAGGTTGCCCCAGCATTCTTCAAACCAAATGGCATGACTCTGTAACAGTATGTACCCCAAGGTGTGGTAAAAGCCGTCTTCTCCGCGTCTTCCTCATCCATCAACACCTGGTGATATCCTGCGTAACAATCCACGTAGGACTGCATCTCATGTTTGGTGCAGTTATCTACAAGGATGTGGATGTTTGGCAGAGGGAAGTTATCTTTGGGACTGGCTCTGTTCAGATCCCTGTAATCCACACACACTCGGGTCTTCCCGTCCTTTTTTGGCACTGGACTACATTGGCTAGCCATGTGGTGTACCGGACCACTCGGATCACCCCTGCTTTCAACTATTTCGTGATTTCGTCTTTGATCTTGTCACTGACATCAGTTTTAAACTTCCTTTGCTTTTGCTGGATAGGGGGGTAATCGGGGTAAGTTGGCAACTTATGAACCACCAAGTCGACACACAGTCCTGGCATGTCATCATATGACCAATCAAACACATCTTTGAACTCAAACAAGAGTTGGATTAATGCATCCCGGGTTTGTTCATCTGTGTGAATGCTTATCTTGGTTTCCCTGATTTCTTCAGCACTACCCAAATTAACCGGCTCAGTGTCGTCTAAGTTTGGCTTAGGTTTATTCTCAAATTGTTCCAAGTCTCGATTTATTTCCCTAAAAGCCTCTTCTTCGTCGTATTCCGGTTCTTGGTTCATTATTTCACGGTTAGACAACGTGTTTGGATCTGGGCATGAAGTCCGCAAGCATGTCATGTTATTTAAAGCCGCATTATTAGAACTGAAAGAAGAAATAAAAATAACAAAATCAGAAAGAATAAAGAAAGATGGACGATGAAATATTGATTTCATTTCATTGAATTTGGAAGATAACAGGGTTTACATTGGAAATTAAAAGACATGAAACTAAAGAAAACATCCGAGTTACACCCTGTAATAACTCGTGATGAAGAAAAGGTGGCAGGACAAGTCTACCGGGACTTCCGCCTGATTGGGAATGGCGTAGCCTTCCAATTTTGCAGCTTGGCGTTTGGTCCTATATACAGCACCTCAGCGGTGCTTGAACCCTCTCCTGGCTGGACAATGTGGGTTTCATATAGTATCTTCCTCATTGCCCCACAGATCTCTTCAATCTCTTCGGCCGTAAAGGCCTCATCCTCCTCTTCTTCATCGTATTTTGGCTTGACAAATGTCTCTTACAAATGGCAGCGGTTGAGGCATATCATCTGGAGCAGGTCGGAAGCCTACCCCGAAGAACTTCTCAGTGACAGGCAGAGTAACTGGTTCAGCTATTCCTTGCAAGGATTTCCCAAGTCCCTTCCCCGGTTTGAAGCCATGTCGGATCATTTCTTTGGCCACCATGATGGATGCATTGGAAAGGAAGGTTTGGGGGCAAGGGTTTCCCTCTTCGTACTGGTCTGCCACCACAACTTCAAAGGCCTGATAAACTATATGCTCACTCCCTTCTCTCGCTTCAAGACATGGGACTGATGGGTCCCGATAAATTGATTGCTCATCCTCCCCGTGGACCACAATCTCTTGATCCTCATGCTCGAATTTTACCATTTGATGAAGAGTGGAGGGTACAACCCCAGCTGCATGGATCCATAGCCTCCCCAAAAGAAAGTTATAGGATGTGTCCATGTCTAGAACCTGGAAGGTCACTTCAAAGTCTACTGGGCCAATGGTCAGAATTAGATCGATCTCTCCAATCGTGTCCCTTTTGATACCATCGAAGGCTCGTACGCAGACATTGGTGGGACGAATCCTTTCGGTCCCAATTTCCATGCGCTGTAGAGTTGAGAGTGGGCTGATGTCCACCCAGAGCCTCCGTCCACCATAACTCTTTTCACGTAGTACCCTTCACATTTGACTGTTAGGTGCAGGGCTTTGTTATGTGCGGCCCCTTCTGGGGGCAAGTCATTTTTGCTGAATGAGATCTGGTTGATTGCGAAAAATCTTTCTGCCATTCTCTCTAATTGCTTTACAGAAGTCTCAGCAGGCACATATGCTTCATTGAGGGTCTTGATTAATACCTTCTGGTGTTCGGGGGATTTCATCAACAAAGATAGCAAGGAGACTTGTTCAGGAAATTTCCGAAGCTGGTCAATCACTTCATAATCCGCCATTTTCATTTTTCGAAAGAAAGCTTCCGCCTCTTCGTCACTCACGGGTCTTTTAGATGGGAAGTGCTTTCTAGTGGCGTTGTTCACTTCTTCCAAATTGGAGTACTTTTCAACAGGGTAATTTTCTCGAACCTCTCCTGAGATTTCTTTGCCCTTATACGTCACCACTGATTTATAGTAGTTCCAAGGCACCGCGGTAGGATCTGTCATGGGCTTCTGTGGCGCGCGGCCAATAACCACGGGCTCACTCAACCTTGGTGGATTAATTGGCCCCCGCATCACATAAGCTCCCTTGGGAACATACATCTGGGTTGCCTTGTTCAGTTCAAATCTCCTGGGAGGACTCAAAGTCATCTGCTTTTCCTTGCGGCCTCGAGGGACATAGAGAACAACATCTTTGGCGGGCGTTGCCCCAGTTCCTGCTTCAGTTTTCTTTTCTGATTTTGAATGGGTGGCTTTGTTCTTTTTCTCCCCTTTGTCTTGCTTCGGGGAAGTTTTCGGTTTCCTCTCTACATCAGCAATGGCAATGATGGCCTTCAACGCCGGGTCAAATTCCTTATCCTCACAAATCATTCCGATTACCGACCCGTTGTTGTGGGCCGGCAGTGGGTTGTTGGTCACATTGGGGATATCCTCGTCCCTTAGCACTATCTTCCTCTGTTCTATCAAATCCTCCACGGCTCTTTTCAAAGTCCAACAGTTTTCTGTATCATGCCCCTCAGCTCCTAAGTGATAAGCGCATCGGGTGCCCCGCTGGTAGGAGGGTGATTCTGGGTTTTGCCTATTTGGGGGTACGGGATGCAGCAAACCCATCTGGACAAGCTTTGGAAACACACTGGAGTAGGATTCACTGATTGGTGTAAAATTTGGCCTCCTGGGTGGTTCACGAGGAGGGAAGTTATTTTGTGGACGGGGATTGTAGTGGTTTTGGTGAGAAGGCTAGTTTCTAGGAAATGGAGCTTGGTTCCAGTTGGCTTGTTGCTGAGGCCGGACATAAGGTTGAGCATTCATGACCGCGTATAGCTGAGGAGCATAGGCCATGTCCTGGTGGGGGTAATAGTGCTGCGGGGTTCTTTCTGGGAAAAGGGGTCTGGGAGCACGGTGCTTTCTTGCACCTGACGCTGCCATGGATGTTTCTTCCTTTTTCTTGCCCTTCGCTACTCCTCCAGACCCGCCCTGAATGGCTTGGGAGGTAGCTCTGATAGCGGATTGTCTTAGAATTCGACCTGTTTTCAATCCGTTTTCAACCATTTCACCGATTTTGATAGCTTCCGCGAACGGTTTACCCATAGCTGACATCATGTTTTGGAAGTAGTCGGCTTCCTGAGCTTGGAGGAACACTGTGACCATTTCGACCTCGTCCATCGGAGGCTTTACTCTCGATACCTGCTCACGCCACTTAACTGCCCGGAAGCTCTCCGAGGACTTCTTTTTCAGGTTTGTCAATGAGTTTCTGTCTGGAGCAATGTCTATATTGTACTGGAATTGTCTGACAAAGTCTCTGGCAAGGTCGTCCTAGATGTGCCACCGAGATATATCTTGATCCATGTACCACTAGGAGGCGATACCAACAAGACTTTCTCCAAAATAGGCCATGAGTAGCTCTTCCCTTCCTCCGGCTCCTCGCAACTGATTGCAGTATTTCTTGAGATGAGCAATAGGATCACCATGCCCATCGTACTTTTCAAACTTGGGAGTTTTGAATCCCAACGGTAAGTGCACATGAGGGAACATGCATAAATCAGCATAGGACACACTTTTCTGCCTACTCAGACCTTGTATGTTCTTGAGGCTCTGCTCCATGCTTCTCATTCTCCTTGATATTTCTTCCTGTTCGGGAGTTTTGGGAGTCTTTTCCTGTCCCGTAGTGAACTCAAATTGAGGTGGCTGAGGATAAGTATAAGTGGGAAACTGTGTGTCGACGCCCCCTTTTTCCCTCCCTCCAAAGAGTGAGAAATCGGGTTTACGACATATAGGAAAGACAACTATATTCCCGTTTGGGATTGGGTTTTGGATTTGGAGAGTTGCCACCTAATGATTATAGTGCATTAGGACACTTTAAGAAAGAATTTGAGATGAAAAACCAGAGTTCGGGTAAGGTGTTAGGCACCCCTCAAGATCCACTAGTGTGGTTCCCGGCCATGCTGCAACTGTGACTTTAAATACAAACAAAAAGTAGACAAGCAAGCATTGCAAATACGAGGAAAACTTTCACATAATGGTTGCAAATAAAAAGTACAAAAGGTTTAAAAAATACTAGAATTTGGAAGAAAGTAGTTTTATAATTAAAGAAAAGATATACGAGTAAAGGGGAATGGGTCAAATAATTGATGCAAGTAACTTAAAAGAAGTGAAAGAGACGGAAGTTTAGGGAGAAACAATACTAAAATTCAGACAGCTAAAAGAGAGATTTTTCATGATAGGTCCAAAGAATTGAAGTAAAAGAAGAGAAACTGAAAACTGAACAGCTTTTAAAATTCTGGAACAAAAATAACAAAGAGGAAGGGGGGTCCTAGGTTTATAAATCACATGGATCATCCACACAACACCGGTACCCAATTGTATGCATAGTGTTATCGTGTGATCATCATCTCCATGTCTACCCTTCCCTACCCCGTTAAGGTATTAAAGCGCGGAATAGTATCGTTACTTATTGCATGCTATTACCCGTCCCAATCCTATCAGTCCCGGAGGCAAATGGACTACTAATCCTAAAGGGAGAGGGGTTTGGGGGCTTTTAGAAGTTTTCAAAGGACAAAATGCTAAGGCGTCAATCAAAAACACGTAATGCAAATAAAGGGGAA
Organism: Nicotiana attenuata; assembly: GCF_001879085.1. Lineage (NCBI taxonomy): Eukaryota > Viridiplantae > Streptophyta > Magnoliopsida > Solanales > Solanaceae > Nicotiana > Nicotiana attenuata. The sequence continues at coordinate 11,762 of NW_017674343.1, read as the reverse complement.
GCAGACAAGCAAACNGCCATTTAACTGCGTACTCTCGGAAGCTTTCCGAGGATTTCTTCTTCAAGTTTGTCAATGAGTTCCTATCTGGAGCAATATCAATGTTGTACTGGAACTGCCTAACGAAATCTCTAGCAAGATCGTCCCAGATTTGCCAGCGGGATATGTCTTGGTCCATGTACCATTCAGATGCGATGCCAACCAGACTTTCTCCGAAATAGGCCATAAGGAGTTCTTCCTTTCCACCGGCTCCTCGCAGCTGGTTGCAATATCTCTTGAGATGAGCAATAGGATCACCGTGTCCATCATACTTCTCAAATTTTAGGGTTTTGAATCCCATGGGTAGATGCACATGAGGGAACATGCATAAATCAGCATAAGACACACTTTTCTGCCCACTCAAGCCTTGTATGTTCTTGAGGCTTTGTTCCATACTCCTCATCTTTCTCGCAATTTCTTCTTGCTCAGGAGTTTTGGTAGTCTTTTCTTGCCCTGCAGTGAACTCAAATTGGGGCGGCTGAGAATAAGTATAAGTGGGAAACCGAGGAGGTTCCATTTGGAAGGTGGGTGTTTGGAAGGTGAAAACTGAGGGGTCAAAATTAGGCCTAGGCAGTGTAGGCTGTGCTGTGGCCGAGCATGGGGGAGCAGTGAAGATATTTGAAGCTGCACCAGACATTAACACCTGGGGCGAACCTCAGAAGGTGTTCCCACAAAATGAGCTAAGCTAGTCGGGTGTCCTAGTGGTGTATTTGGGTGACTGATCGGAACAGTGAAGGTACCACTTGCTCTAGGAAAAAGTTCAGGGAATCCCGAGATTGCGCTTGGCGGCTCTCTTCCATTTGCCCAAGCGTCCCACATTTCCATAACCCGAAGATGTAGGATCCTGTTCTCTTCGGCAACTGCCGATTCTGAGGTCAGGATGCCCAAGATTGGGCTATTGTCCGTGATGGGAATTGTTGGCAGAGTCATTTCTAAAGACATTCTGATGCTCCCCTTTGATCTAGTAAAGTATGGGTGCGAAGCCAGGTTACCACAAAAACCAACCACCATTCTTATAAAAAACCTGAACTGGATAGTAACAACAGCAAACGGTTAGTTTGAAACAAATAACAGATAGGTAATCGCACGTTGGGGTATGATGCACCTATACAGTTAAATGTATTTCTACATGTTTTGCAACAGTTACATGCTTCATCCCGGCTTTACTTATTTTTCTTCATTTTTCTTCTTTCCACTTTCACTCTTCCTTTTCTATCTCATTTTTTCTTTTTCATTTTCTTTTCTTATTGGAACTATTTACAAAATTATGACCAGATCTGATGAGGATTGCCTACGTATCACGAGCCGCGTGAATCAGATCATTACGTAGCTCAAGAAAAATAAATGCAAAAAGTAAGGAAACAATTTTTGGGAATTTTCAATTTTTCATTAATAAAACTTCTATTACAAAAGATGTTAAACTACTCATTTTCTTGGAAAGAAAAACTACAAACAGACTCAGAATAAACCAAAATACAGACTCGATGCTTGAAAAATTAGGAATACATTAAAGCTTCAACTACTGGGGCCCGCGGGGCATCATTCGGCCTCGCCGCGGGCCTATGTGCGAGACCCCCTTGTAGTCGCTCCAAATCACTCATAACTTGGCGGACGAAAGTCATCACTGCAGCAAAAAAGGTGGTACGAGTCATGTCCTCGCACGCTTGGCACTTCATGGTAATGTAGTCAGCGATGGCTCTGATCCTTTCTCTAATTCTGCCTTTTTCCTGAAGCAACCGCCCTATCTGCTGGTTCCGGGCTTCTAACACTTGAGAGTCATGAAGGTGCTGATTTTACAATTTCTGTATTTCTTGCCTGCTTTGCTGCCTCATCCTCAAGAGTAGTTACCTTTCTTCTTAGGCTAGTGATGGTCCCTTTATAGTTCCTCTTCATTTATTGCACAAATCGTGCCCGTTCTTCTGCCTTCTTTGTCCATTGTGCCCGGATTTTCGCTAGACTGTCATCAGACTTTTCCAAGTCTTCTTGACACTCGAGGACTTTCTTTTTTAGACCGCTTATAAGTCTTTCATCAGCCCGGCTTCTTTTCGAGTTTCTGACAGTTATTTTCATCTTTCGGATCTGAGCTTTGAGGGCCTCATTTTCCTGGGTTAGTTTTTTCTTTTCTCCCTCGTCTGCGGTGGCTTGAACACCCTTTTCAAACTGGAGCTCCATGACTTGCCTTTCCAACTGGCTTATTTTGGTCCTGTACTCGTTTCCTTTGGTCAACCAGTCCCATTGCACTTGCACCCCATCGGTGAACTGTTGGACATGGGGTCTCTTTGCGGGCCTTTCGGGAATCTGGAATCTTTTTCCGAACCAGACAATGTACTTAGGGTCCACTTCACCTCTGGCTAGATCTCGCACCATGGTCTTAGGTTCAAGAAATCTACATTCATTCCACACTTGGCGAATTTTCCCTTCTGGAAGTGCGGGTTTTGGGCCCAGTTCAATGACTTGTTTACTCAGATCTTCATCATTGGGGACGGTTTGAAATCTTCCTAATTGGCGCAAAACCCTGTAGGGAGCATAAGGCTGGATGCTCCGGATGCCCATCAAGAGGATATAACACACTTCAGCTGACGTGTACACCGCTTCGGTGACAGGAAGCCATCCGAATGCCTACTTAATTTTGTCGGCAGTCAAGGATCTCAAATGTGCAAGCCAAGCTTCAGTACCTTCAGGGAATTCAATACCTGCCACTCGGCTTTCAAATTCATCAATGCAGCTCAACCCTGTCAAACCGTAGTTCAGATACCCAACCTGGTGGCAGAGATGTTCTTGCATCCATAATTGTAGTAACAGATTGCAGCCTTGGAAGAACTTTCCCCCTTCCCGACAAATAGTCAAGGCTCGGTAGATTTCAGATACGATCAGAGGAACCACAGTGCTGTTGGCTTTCTTAATTGCAACATCGATCATTCCTACGAGACCTATCTCTATATTACCATCTTTTCATGGACGAATTACAACACCCAAGAAGGCTACCATAAAAGCTAAACCCCGCCTTGCCTCCCATTTGTCTTTATTTCCGGCATGGGCTAGACCAGTGTTCCGCTCTTCAAAACCTCGGGGGTTCCCATATCGATGATACAAAAACTGGAGTGTGCAATACCCTTCAGATAAATTTTCGTCCTGAATATCCCGACTAATACTCGGCAAATCCAGAAATCTGTGGGGAGATACCGGTCTTGGTGACAATGGATATCGACTTCTAAGATTTCCATTAAGGCCCCCATAACCCGCAACTTCCTCCAATGTAGGTGTGAGCTCAAAGTCAGAGAAATGGAACACATTGCGAGTCGGGTCCCAAAAAGGTATTAAAGCTTCAATTATGTCCAACCTTGGCTTGACGTTCAATAGTCCGACGAGGCCTCCCAGAACCTTTACCACTGTTTCTCTACTGCCTTTCCCTAGATCATTCCACCACATGTGGAGCTTTAAGGGGATCTCTTTAAGGACTGTGAAGGGTTCAATTTCATTCGTGCTCATCCTGCACATTTATTAAGGTAATTTAATAACTTATTTTGGCCTAAAGAAAAAGTAACACCATTTTTTTCGAAATTTTATTTCAAAACAAAACCCCGGCTTTGCAGATACGGCCTTTTAGCACTTCGGGGAAGAAGATTTTAAGGCTGTGCCCGCTAACCGTTGAAAATGACACAAGGTGGCTGTTCTTGCAAAAACAGCCTTCCGGCGCCCTTTCGGGGACATTCGGCTTATTTTTAAACAAAAATGGCATCACCCGACTTATTTGTGACAAAAATTAAAACTTTGTTGTTTTTGGGCTATTTTTGCAAAAAAGGAAAGTTGGACCCGATGGGGGTTGCCTACGTATCCCACATCCGGTGAGAATCAAACTGGCGTAGTTTGGGCAGATTTGACAAAACAACTATTTTTGGAAACGAAACCTTTCTTTTTCTTTCAAAAATCCGACAGAGTTTCAGTACCATTTGAGTATTGGTTTTTCAAAACAAGTGATTACCCTCACTTACCCCTAACATTGCTATTCTCTTTTCCAATTCTCTCCCCATCATTCACAAACCGGTCAACATGCGAATACGGAGCAAATAAATGCACAAGTAGCAAGTAGGATGCATCAGGATGGTCTTTTTAATTTGGGTACACCTGTCCTAGACGAACCCAACCCCTGTGTTGAGTCCCCTAAGTCAAATGCACGTGATGCAAACAAACGTTCCTACTAGGGATCCGGCATGAGGCTTTGTTATACTAGGTCTAAACTCTGGGTTTATTGTTCTAGACCTGGCTTACCCGAGCGGACAACTCGAGCCGGGGGGGGGGGTGGGGGGGGCGGGACACGG
>NW_017674343.1:4036-7387 GCF_001879085.1 Nicotiana attenuata | reverse complement strand
AGCGTACCGGGAATACAGAAGCTTCGCCGGCTTAGCAACTTGTCCGAACCTCGTTCTAAAATGGGATAAGACTCTAGACAGAAGAGAAGTCACACGAAGTGCACCCTTCTCCATGATGTAGAAGACTCAGAGAGAGGAAGGGTTTCGTAGCATTTTGTATACACAATTCACCAAATATCAAAGCGGTAAAGCATTTAGCACACTAGGATGAAACATGTAGGAAAATCATATAACAGATAAAACCAATCATAACAGCTATTCTAAGCTCGAATTCTTGAACCCTGAACCGAAGTTCTGGGTTCGTAGTTCCCCAGCAGAGTCGCCAGAGCTGTCACACCTCCTTTTTTACACACCACCTCCGAAAGGATAGTGTATAAGGGAGTTTTTCCACTTTAAGTGACATTATTCGAAATGGGATTATTTATTTATCAGAGTCGCCACTTGGGATAGTTTATTTGGTGTCCCAAGTCACCGGTTATTTTGAATCCCCAATCGAGGAAAATTCGACTTTCCTTGTGAAGTCTGCAAACCAGAAATTCTGAATAAGGAATTCTGTTAACCCGAGGGAAGGTGTTAGGCACCCCCGGATTCAGTGGTTCCAGCACGGTCGCTTAAACTATTATAATTGGCTTATTATCAGATACTAAAACATGTTCAAACCTATAGTGCAATTTTAAATTATTTACCGCTTTTAACTAATTTTAAGGAAGATTGGACGCCGTCTAAAACATGTCTTTGGATCGCGTCACATGAAATGCACCCGCAACCCGAAACACATTTTATTCAACGTTTTAGGATTTGGATTTGGGTCACATGAAATGCACACCCGAGTTTAAGAAGGTAATATTATTAAAAGACGCGCCTAAAGCAACTACGCGTTGTTAACTTTGCGAGGGCCATGAAAATTCGCTAAATGGCACGTCCCGAGTTCTAAGTATTTTAAAGGAAATAATTAAAGAGGGCCACGCATTTGTAATTTTATTTGGCGCGGCGCACCTCAATTCCATTTTTTAAAGGATGTCCTAACTAAAGCTCAGAGAGTCATGAACTATTATTGTCTATTATGGTTCATCCCCATTCTAATTAAGGGACTTAAGTAACCAACACTAGCTATAATTAACGTTCTAATTAATTAAATAAGGGCTTGCATGGGAAAGAATCAATTATTTGAATCAAAGGGGGACTAAGCCCAAGACAAATAGCCAACAGCCCAATAAGAAAGAAAAATATTTGACAGAGACGACAGGTTTGGGCCCCAGGATCAAGCCCAGATTCGAACAAGGACAATTTCAATTTGAAGAGGTCCTTAGCTCGAGTCCACCACTTAACTTGGAAAGCCAAATGCTCACATTTTAATTTTTAAAACCATTAAACAAAAAGAAACAGTGATCCAGGGCTTTCAACATTTTGGGCCTAAACCAAGAAATCACATTTAATAAAAGGAAGAAGGCTAATGGTGTGCAATTAAATTTGGGCCTAGCGTGGGGCCTGGCAGCCCGCACTGCCTTAAAAATACCCATTACCCAAACTGAAACCCATGAGTGAGCCCAAATCGAAATGAGACCCGCTTCAGCTTGCAATGGGGTCCTTGGTTCGAACCCCACATCAACACAATGGGTCATTAAATTTTATAAACCAGTCACTACTTATAATTCAACTAAACCAACATGAAAATTAATAATTGCTGGACATTGAAATACCAATTAAAATTAAACAGACCACCATTCTAAACTTTGGGCTTGAAGTGAAACTCAACAGCCCATACCAAAAGCTTGCTGATTTCTTAATGGCTTGGGCTAAACCAAGGCAGCCCAATTTGAAAACATGATGCAAACATGCTACTAGGGCTCGGGATCGAGTCCCTGCAGGGCAACAAGGCAATATACACAAGTTTGGAATTAACAATGCTTTTATGAGCAGTTACACAGAATTTCAACTAAATACTTGATCTTGAAAAAAATAATTCTGGAAATCCAACTCTAGCAACCAAGGCAGTAGGCAATTTTAACTTTTTAAAACCTTCAAATGACTAGCAACAAGGTGTTAATATAGCCTATTTTACACAGGAGAACCAATAACTAGCAATTTATAGCAACTTGCATATAGTCATTCACCATATGTCATCAATTTACCTCAAACTAAAACTACACAAGGTCCAAAGTATACAATAAGTTAAGCATGAAATTTCTGCAACTATAATATTCAAAGAACCTCTAACACAAATCCAAACTAACTTAAGAGATACAGTCCATAATTCATTCAGTATTACAAAACAAGTTTAAAGCTAAACTACCAAGGCTAAACATGATAAAGGATAGATTAAACTAATCTGCCATTTGATGACCCCTAAGGCAAGCATGAGCAATTTTTTATGAGCAAAGGAAAAAAAAAGGAGTATGGCTAAGCTATATGCAACATTTAATGCAGTGTTTCAAAATCCTTCTTTCATTCCATTTCATCAAATCTGAGTTCACATTCTGCAGATCTCAAGAGTAGTACCTGGAATAATGGAAGCAAAGAAGTGAGGTTCAGCAAATGAAAAGCAGCAACAACACAGAAAAGGTATTAGCCCAGGAATAAACAAGGAACGACCAACTCTGAAGCAATTTCGAACCAGCAAAAGTGTTAAATAAAATCCAGCAATTAAAAATCCAACCAAAAGTGACCCAAACACTTTAATATCAAACAGATTCAACTCATTTTAACCTTTAGCTGTTCAGGAATTATTTTAGAGTGGGGATCTCAAGAATTTTAGAGATTTTTCTAATAGAACAGTAAAATCCTTGTATTTCTTAGCCGTCTATATTTTCTCTATTTTTAGCTCTTCAAAAAAATCTCCCTTCTAAGGCAAGAAATAAATGCCTTTATAGGCAAGCAAGTAGGGCAGTCCTAAGGTTTCATTTTTTGCAATCTAGCCCTTTTTCAATTCCTGTTTTAGCTTAGAAATCCTTCACTTAATGATTTGTTACTCAAGTTAACTACCAAAGAGTCTGAAATTCAAAAAAGAGCCCCCCACTAGAAGCTTCCTAGGCAGTTACACTAGAGAGTCCCTAACCACAATACCCTAATTACCCCTAGATTGCCTTGTTTTTTACCCCTTGAACCTCACAGAACAAATTGGTATGGGCCTGTATATTTCAAGTCTTGGGCCTCGAATCTTCAGGGCCTAAATCCAATTGAATTCAAATCCAAACCCACAACCAATATACCAAACTTATTGGTCTAAATGATCTGCTGAGTCATAGGACTCATGAGATCTTGGGCTCAACAGGAAAAACAGGAAAAATAAAAGGAATTCTGACAAACATAGAATCATGCTAATGACTCGATACTAATATGCACAAGAAAAAA
>NW_017674343.1:0-1134 GCF_001879085.1 Nicotiana attenuata | reverse complement strand
CCCCCCACACTAATTGTTTTTTTGTAATTTTCTAAATTATAATTTTTTTTTGTTTTTTCTGTCCCTCCTTCCGTGGAAAAACTATTTTTTATATTATATTTTCAGTAATAACTATGGGTTCAACTGAACCCATAACTTTCGACGCGGAGTAAACATTTGTATGTAAAATTTTATTAAAATTATAAAAAAAAATAGATATAAATCCATAACTTTAAAAATATAATGGGTTCAATGTTAAAAATATTAAAATTGAATCCATAGGATTTAAATTCTAGATCCGCTTCTACGTTGAGAGTATGAAATTTGGCTGAAAAAATATCCCTCACGCGCCTAAAGGGTGAGGCAAATCACACACTAAATCTAGTCAGCTTTTGTGTTAAAGTGGAACACAAAAATTGGAGTTGGAGGGCCAAAATGGAACAAGAGTTAGTTAGAGTGCCAAAATGAAAAATTAGGCCAAGTTTAATGGGCTCTATATTATTTTTTTTAGCTGTTTAGATGCTTAGCTGTATACTACTCGTAGAAAAATGATTTAGAGTCACCTGGACCACAGTGTAGCGCTAAATGGTGGGTCGTTGGCCCAAATTTGAAAATTACGTATTGAATTACAGTGTAACTCGTATGTATCGTAAATAATGGAAGCAGTTGCATGTGCTGTATTTTGTTTGGTCCCTCTATCCCATTTAATTTATGAGAAGGTATTACTACTATTTGGAAAGTTGGGCCGCTGTCTCTTTGGCTGGACGTTTCTCAATTTTTTTTAAAAGCATTTGAATCATTACCAATGTTGACTTAAAAGGACTTTTAGAGGGTATTTGGCTAAGCTTGTAAGCGGGTCAAACTAGTTTATAAGCCCGCTTATAAACACTTTTCGCCTTATTTACGCGTTTGGTAAAGTTAAAAGTGTTTATAAGCCAAGTGCTTATAAGTTAAAAATAAGCCAAAAGCCATAACTGGTCCCTACCCCCCCCCCCCCCCCCAGCTTATGAATTTTTAGCTTATAAGCACTTTAAGTTTAACCAAGATTTTTACTCTTTTATCCTTAAAATATTTCTTTTTAGAACAAAACTCCTAAATCGATATTCACCGCCTCAAGTATTCAACCTAAACCCCTCCCCCCCCTCCCCCCCCCCC
>NW_017674342.1:0-100354 GCF_001879085.1 Nicotiana attenuata | reverse complement strand
GGGTGGCGAGAGGGAGTTAGTGTGAAAAAGGTGGGAAATCCAAGAATGAAGGTTGTTGGTTGGTGACTGGCAGGTGTTAAAGCAATAAATCTGAAAGAAAAAAAAAGAAAAAATGAGAGAGAAAGGAAAAGAAAAGAGTTAAAGAATGCGATGAGTTGTACTAAAGAAAGTGGGGGTCACGGTGAAACAAAATGTGGAATAATGATCGGGTTGAACATGCAAGGGTGAAACAAGAAGAGAGTGTATGAAATTGAAGAGTGCTTAGGAGGTTAGTCCTCACTATATCCAAATATATCCTATCCATCCCTTAGCCTACATTACAACCTATAAAGACCTCTTGATCTTTGACTGAATGGCTCGATTAGTGGAGTATTACACTAGGGGCAAGCTTATGGTGTGTCTGTGTGGCATGTGAATGCTCTTTGCTGAGAGTGAGTGAATTCTTTCTATATATGGTTCCTTGTTGTTGAACTTTATGTGTGTGGAACTTCTCTCAAATTTTGTTTATGTGAGGGCATGTGACTCAGGAAGAAAAAGTGAGTCTTCACTTCTGTTAGAGTAATTAGAGTGAGCACAAGTGTGTCTTGGCATGAGAGTCTGCATTTGAGATATGATTGTGCACCGCTTAGATCGATCTTTGATAATAGTAGGTGTGACATAAATTGGGGCAATGCATTGAGCAGTTAGGCCTAGAAGTGTGGTTTAGTTTGCTCGAGGACGAGCAAAGGTTTAAGTGTGGGGTGTTGATAATAGGTGAATTTGACTATAATCACACCTTAAATAATCACCTTCTTGTGTAGTTTTAATGCTAAAAGTGATAACAAAATGCTCTTATTAGTGCTTTTCATGATTTGCAGGTGATATATGTATAAGGAAGGCTAAGGAGCAGTTTTGGAGTCAAAATGGATGAAAAAGAGGCCAACTGTGAAATTTTCCAAGTGAACCATGCAAAACAGGCCGAAGATTCAGAGCACTAGGTCCACCGCGGTTCCACTGCGACCGCGGCAGAATCGCGGTGGAAAGCAGCTGCAGAACTTCAGGGATTCCGCGAGGGTGTTTGGCCGCGGTTCTACCGCGACCGCGGCAGAACCGCGGCAGGCGCAGAAACTTCAGGGACCAAAGTGTCAATTACGGGATTTTTAGACCTAAACCCTATTTAAAACATTAGACTTCGCCCAAGAGAGGCATGTATTGATTTTTAAGGTTTCTTAGCAAGGAAAACCATTGTGAGAGAATACTCTAAACATCTTTCTTCTTTTCTTTTGATTTTTATGATGAATTCAATCTTAGTTTATTTTCCCATAGCCATGAGTAGCTAAATTCCTTGTCTAAGGTTTTGATGGAACCTATTGGGTGATGAACTTCTTGTTTATGTGAATACAAATTGCTAGTTTAATCTATATTTGTTCAACTTTGTGTTCGTTGTAGTTAATTGATAGGATCCTCAATTAGCTGTGCCTATTTAGTGTGCATAACTTGGAAAAGAGTGCATATTTAGGTTACTGTTGAACAACACCACTCCTAGATTATTAGAGGAATCTATAATTGCGGGTTTAAAGGCGGGATTAGGGATAACGATGCCTTGGGTGTAATCTAAAGTGAATCGTGCAAAATAAAGTAAGCTAGTGTATCTCGGGAGAGTGCAATAGTAAATTACTGTGATTACTCGGGAAAGATTTGCGGTAAGATTAGCGTTCATGATTGATAGAGATGTGTGGGTAAATTTGTATGAGCATAAACAGAAGGGATTCCATCAATAGGGGAAATCATTGCCTTAGCTTTTCCTCATAATTGTTTACAATCTCATTAGTTTAGTTTACAGCTATTTAGTTACTTGCAAGCTAGTCGTTAAAGAACACTCAACTGAGATTTGAATATTTGGGAAGCTGGTTCTGAAGAATTAGTGGGTCTGAAGATAGTAGTTGATAGGTTAACTCTCTGTGGATTCGACCCTGGGCGTAATACTCGGATTATATTTGCAACGTCCGCTTAGTCCTTTTTATAAGGCATAGTGGGGCGTGATCAGTGAGCATAAAGATTGCACCAAAAATTACAAGCAAACTCTGTTGTTTTACATTACTCTAGGAAGCTCAGAAATTCTAAAAGGTTCCTTTACTTTATAAGCAAACTCAGTTGTTTCTAGCTTTTTCCAAACAATAAAAATAAAAAATATGAGAATAAGCTTGACATGCAGTATTTTCATAAAGAAATGTAGTAGTATATGACAGAAATTACTTTTCTGAATTTTTGATATCATATAGAAGCGCCCCGTTAAAAATATAAGCAAATGTTCTGTTTAATTATCACAGCAACGAATGCATATATACCCAATTGAGCTAGAGGTAAAAAGTCAAAAATCTCTAATTAAACAACATCATTAAGATTCAAAAAGAAGAGCAAAACCAAATTAACAATAAATTGCTCAAAGAAGCAATTCCACTTGACGCCAATTGAAGAAATTGTGCCATGTTTCCGTAAAATGTCTAAAATACCGTAACTTTATACATTTGAATTGACATAAAACTGACATGTCAAACGGGAATCTTTTATCATGCTTCTGTTATTCTACTAGGTGTAAATACAATCAAATCCTATTTCTATTACAACACTTCACTATTCTCAGTTATTTGAAGATCAAATGAAAATTTTATTAAATAATCAAGCAACAATGGATACATTTCTAAAGTTCTCATATTAATCTTGTACCATCCAGCTTTTCACAAAATTTAAGATCAAAGAGAAGGGGAACAAACTTCAGATCTAGTAAATAACATTAAAACCCCTGAAAATACATAAATTTATTTTCAAAATACCTGCATAGATTAAAACTGAATCAAAAACACCTACATGAAACTCTGAAAATTAGTCCAACCCAATTCTTATTTCTCTTCTTATTTTCATTGTTGCTACCTCACCAGGGGAAAAAAAACTCTGACCCCTAATATAGGACTAAGGATTTGTAAGCAGAGGGAAAAAAAATTATATTAGCACCAATTCACCAACAAAGAACAAAATTCAAAGCAGAAAAATAAAGTTTACCACACAATTAAGGTTATATGCTTGGTGAAAGCGAAATGCTTAAGATATTTTTAGTTTACCACAAACTCCCCGATCGCCTTCAAATTCTGACATTGGAGCAGATACCACTTAGAAATAGGTAAACAATTTTTTTTTAAATCGAAAATTGTCAATGATTCTCAAGAGATTTTAGTAGAAAATCCTATCCGAACAAAGGATGAGAAATTAGGCTACTTCATATTTCATAAATAAATAAAAAATCGGGAATCAAATTGAAGAGGATGACCTGAGTTATCACCCAATAACTGAACCGTCTCCACAGATGGTGAAAATGTCTCTAAGCTTGTTCCTATTATTCAGACAAGCAGGGCCGGCTCTAAAGGTTAGGTCACGGGGCTTTTAAGTCACTGTATAAAATGTATTTAGTCCTTTAGCCACTGCTTTAATAAACTTTACCTGTCCGGACAAAAATAATCTTCTGCTCATAAAAGTCCAGGACCAAGTGTCCTTAACTTTTGAACTTGTAACTTTAAGTTCAGGACCTATTGTCCTTAACTTTTGAGCTTGTTAGTCTAAGTTCAGGACCAAGTATCCTTAACTGTTGAACTTGTAATTCTAAGTTCAGGACCAAGTGTCCTTAACTTTTGAACTTGAAACTCGACAGGACCAAGTGTCCTTAACTTTTGAACTTGTAACTGTAAGTTCAGGATCCATAACGTAGCAGAAAAACAAACGTTATTTGTATCTTTTCACAACAAAAAAAAATTGTGTAATGAAATTAACATTATATTGTATTTACACCGTGAAATAACCAGAAGCGCCTTGTATAAACGAAGACAGGACAGGATAAACACTCGATTACTCGTGTTCTTCAGCAACATCTATATATCTTCCTTGTCAATATTCCTTCCATGATCCAGAGTTTTAACTTATATTTTGACCTCTCTTATATTTTCAAACAGTTTGAGCTTCTCCTCCATCTAAACAACAAATAGATTACAAATTAAAGTATGCAATTAGACAAAAAAACCAAAGCCCTAAAGCTATCTGAAAAGCAGCAGCATATATGAATTATGATCGCCGATATAAACACTGTATTTCTGTTTGGGAAGGAAAAGAGACAGAAGAAAGGGTAACACCGTCTTTTCATATTAATTTTAATAGACTATTGGCTACTTTTGCTCAACATTAAAAATACTGGATAAAAAGTAAATACCACTTTAAAAAGTGGCTACCCCACACAATATTTACTTAGGTCACTAAGACCATTGCCTTTGCCCCAAAATTTGAAGCCCCATTTTACCTTAAACTTTTATTATTATATATTATATAATTTATATAATTAATTATTATAAAAAAATATTAAAGTATATTTTTTTATTATTTGATTGAAGTTATTTTATACTAATAATTCATAAATTATGATAATTTTCTCATTCATTAATTAGTATATTTGTTTCGTTATTCAATTTTAATTTTATCTTTTTTATATAAGAATTAAGTTATATATATCATGAATTTATTTTACAATCTTTTCTGAAACTGCACGAACACAAAAATATTCATGTACCGATTTTTTTTAAGTGTAATTCAACGTATTATATTAGGTTATTTATAATTTATTTTAGATATTCACTAATACGTACTACTAATTAATAAAATGAACTACAGTTATCATTTAAATTGATTAGAAGGAGTAAATATTTTTGACAACGTCAATGCTCAAAACTTAAGCTATTACGTTATGTACGTTTATTTCGTTTCGTGATTGTGATGATAACCAAATTAAAATTTTCACTTTGAGTTCTAGACCTCAACAACCGATAATCCACTTTATTCTATGTGATCTTCTTCAAAAAAAATTTTGAAATTCGCTATTTTTTATCTTAAATGATTAATTTATTGTTTCGAAAGAAAATTTTGTTGTTAGAGTAATAATTTTATAAAATAAATTTAAGGGCATCTCGATATAATTTCGGCTTAGGCCACAAGATCCGTTGAGTCGTCCCTGCAGATAATGTTTGACTCAAAAGATATAAAACACTTTTGAACAAATCAGTCCAAGATGAAGGGGTAAATCGTAGCCGAATATAATAAACTCTAGGATGATAACAATAATGATATAATGATAGTAGAGAGAAGAGAATAAATATTGCTTTTCCAAGGTTAGTGTCTTTTACAAAGAAAAATCATCCCCCTTTTCACAAGGCTTTCATTCCTCTTATATACTAAGTATTTTCCCCCAATCGCAGGAACGGCAGCTTTAAGAAATATCTAAGGAATATTCCCTAAGTCCCCTAGTGTACTGATTCTATTGTAGATGTCGTGATGTCTTTCCTTTTACCGCGGTCGTACCCCTCTAGGCGTAGACTCGTGGGTGCTCGTGCGTTTGTCGTGCTTGCCGCAGGTCGTGGTCGATCAAATTAGACACATACAGTTAGTCCCTCCGCTCGTCGAGGTCGCGACCGGATGCGTCATCGATGAGCGGACTCTATACCTTCCTTAGGGGGAATTTGACCCGCTGGGATGTTGCGACATGGCTAACGAGAGGTGGGTATTCTATTCGCCGGAGCACCGAAGAGTACACGCCACCCGGGGTTGATGTCAGCTTTGACATGCGTCATCATAACGCGGATTTTCGAGGTAAAGACTGACGGCTTTTGGCGCTTCGATTCTTGCGCTGATTTGAAAAATGCCGCCTTGATAACTCTTCAGTCTCCTTCATTTGCTCTTGCACCTTCTTGTTTCCATTTTCTTTCCTGACCGAAAGCTTCTTCTTTCTCATTCCCTTTGTGTAACTACTCCTTTTAAACGAAACCATACCAAGATCTTGTCGTACTGATTAAGAGGTTCCCGATGTTGCTCCGTCAGCTACAGTACCTCTCTCCGGTAGCGGAGAGGTGGAGATAGAAGAAGGCGACAACCCTCTCATAGTGGAGGCGCTACTACCGAGACACCCCCTGTCTCGGAATGACTTCCTTAAAGATCCACCCCCTACTCCGAACCCTGTGCTGTCTGAGACGATGCAGATTCACCTTGATGCCCTCCGCATAAAGTATGGCGTTCCTGACCACGTAGCGATGACTCTGGCGAGGGAAGATTACGTTGAGGTCCACAGGCCTGGGTACTGTGCTTTCTATGAATATCCCTTCGTGATCGGCTACACCCTTCCTCAGGGGCAGATTTACGCTTACCGAAGCAGTGTCACGCGACACCGCTTCGTTGAAACTTTTTACTAAATATATGTATTAATACTGTACGGAAATAGATAAGTACGAAAAAATGACACCACTTGACATAAATTGTGTCTTGGTTTGTTGGTGATGTGCTTGAGTTTTCTCTAAGAGGTCAGGCATTGGCCGACCATTTGGCCGAGAACCCGGTGGATGAAGAATATGAACCTTTGAAGACTTACTTCCCTAACGAATAAGTGATGCATATCGATGAGCTGGAACAGGTTGAAGAGCCAGGTTGGAAACTTTTCTTTGATGGAGCTGCTAACATGAAAGGCGTTGGGATAGGAGTTGTACTTATTTCTGAAACAGGGCATCACTACCCTGTTACGGCCCAGCTTCGTTTCTACTGTACTAAAAACATGACTGAGTACGAGGCATGCATTTTGGGTTTGAGGCTAGCTGCAGACATAGGTGTCCAGGAAGTCTTGGTCTTGGGAGACTCGGACCTTCTGGTGCACTAGATTCAAGGAGAATGGGAAACACGGGATTTAAAACTCATACCGTACCGACAGTGTTTGCATGATCTTTGTCAACGGTTTCGATCAGTAGAGTTCAGGCATATCCCAAGGACCAATAATAAGGTTGCCGATGCATTGGTTACTCTGGCGTCAATGTTACATCATCTAGATAAGGCTTATGTTGACCATTTGCATATTCAGGTCCGCAATCAGCATGCTTACTGTAACATAGTGGAAGAAGAACTTGATGGTGAGTTATGGTTCCACGATATCAATGAGTATATCGGGATGGGGGTGTATCCAGTACAAGCCACAGGTGATAAAAAGAGAACAATTCGACGGTTGGCAAGTGGATTTTCTTCAGTAGAGGAGTTTTGTACAAAAGAACTCCAGATCTCGGATTGTTAAGATGCATAGATGCTAGACAGGCCACGGTTATCATGACCGAAGTACATTCCGGAGTCTGTGGACCACATATGAGTGGTTACCTTCTGGCAAAGAAGATTCTCCGAGCAGGTTATTACTGGCTCACTATGGAGCGAGATTGCATCAGTTTTGTACGCAAGTGTCACCAATGTCAAGTGCACGGAGATTTGATTCATTCTCCGCCGTCTGAATTACACACAATGTCCGCACCATGGCCCTTTGTTGCTTGGGGTATGGATGTCATCGGACCAATCGAGCCAGCAACATCCAATGGGCACAGGTTCATTCTGGTAGCCATCGATTATTTCACCAAGTGGGTTGAAGCTAAAACTTTCAAGTCTGTGACCAAGAAAGCAGTGGTCGATTTTGTTCACTCAAATATCATTTGTCGGTTCGGGATCCCAAAGGTGATCATCATAGATAATGGTGCTAATCTCAACAGTCATTTGATGAAAGAGGTTCTCAACAGTTTAAGATTACGCATCGCAATTCCACCCCATACCGCCCCAAGGCGAATGGAGCAGTCGAGGAAACCAACAAGAACATAAAGAAGATACTTCAAAAAATGGTAGAAGGCTCCAGGCAATGGCATGAGAAGTTTCCCTTTGCGTTGTTGGGTTATCGCACTACTGTTCGCACTTCAGTAGGTGCAACTCCTTATTTGTTGGTATATGGCACTGAAGCAGTGATACCCGTGGAAATTGAAATCCCATCCCTTCAGATTGTCGCCGAAGCCGAAATTGATGATGATGAGTGGGTCAAAACCCGCCTAGGGCAATTGAGTTTGATTGATGAGAAAAGATTGGCAGTAGTGTGTCATGGCCAGTTGTATCAACAGAGAATGGCAAGAGCATATAACAAGAAGGTGCGTCCACGGAAGTTTGAAGTGGGCCAACAAGTATTGAAATGTATCCTTCCACATCAGGCTGAAGCAAAATCAAGTTCGCCCCAAATTGGCAGGGGTCGTTCATCGTAACGAGAGTATTGTTCAATGGTGCATTGTATTTAACAGACATAGAAGGCAAATGTGTAGACATGGCTATCAATTTTGATGCAGTCAAAAGATATTATGTATGATTTTATTGGTTAAATTGTGTTTGTTTGTACTTGGCATGTTTTGAAGATTGGAATGACGAAGGCATTTTGTTCTGCTATCTAAACACTTTATCCTTTGTTACCCCTTTTTGAGCCTTATTTATTTCCTTCCATACTCCTCTTTTGGAATCAGTGGCAAAATTCAGAAATGCGAGCGCAAAAGATAAGTAAAGGAAAAGAGAGAAAAAGAGAAAGAAAAGAAGGAAGAGAGAAAGAAAAGAGTGAAAAGAAAAAGAAAAAAAAGAAAAAAAACAAAAAAAAAGAAGAAAAGAAGAGAAAAGAAAGAGAAAAGAAAAATCACAACAACAAAGTAATTTCTATGACATGAACTACATTCGACCTTATTCCTTTTAAGGATACGTAGGCAGCCTCACGGTTCGGTCCCATCAAAATAAAAATCCAAAAGTCCCCGGGCAAAGAAACTGGGGCAGAATTTGTGGTTGTTGTAAGAAATCTGATTCCGAAAGTTATAATCTTAAGCCCTTTTAAGGTTTTTTTGAGCCTTTATCCTTTCTTTCTAACCCCATCCAAAAGCCCACATTACGGTCCAAGGAAAGACCTTCCGATCAGTCTTCGAGAGATGCCGAGTCGAGCAAGTAGAGGTGATCCATATCAGGGGCAACACTCCGGTCCAAGCAGGAAAAATGAAAATGAGAGAGTCTTATTGGTGAAAACCCTCACGGGCACCGTAAGGCGACGGAAGCTGAGAGAAATCAAAATGAGAGATTCTTATTGGTGAAAACTTTCACGGGCACCTTAAGGCGAAAGTGAGTTGAGAGATGAACAAATGAGAGAGGTTTGTTGGTGAAAACCCTTCAGGGCACCGCAGGCCGAACAAGGTCAAGGCTTTAGTGGAGGAATTGGGTTTTGAAGATCTCGGGGCGTAAAGTACGACAACTGAAAGTTAATTGGTTGGATAGACTGGGCTGATTAATCCGAAATGCATGTCATGATCATTGGTACCAGCTGCTCCACCCAGATAAGTCTTTCTTCTTTTTTCTCCTTCAAACAGTCATCCAGTTCTGGATCTTTTTTTATCCCAAACTCTCAAAGTCATTGTATTTCATTTCTTTTGGGTTTATTTCTCTAAGATGTTTCCAATGTCAGTTTTGTTTAAGCAAATAAGAAAGGGTTTCAAAGCTCACTACCAACTCCCAAAATTGCACAAAGCACAGGGCGCCAAAGCATCGCCAGAGACAGTATGATGTAAAATGGGATATAAAGGGTCAGTGAAAGTTCCATCGGTGGAATGGTTTAGTAATTTCATGGGAGATGCAGAGGTTCAGATAGATGGGTCAGAGACGTAACACAACGGTTTGGGTATAGAACACTCGGGTGATCCAAGGTCATGTGGGTAAAAGTCAGTCGAAAAGTCAAGCGGTTCTTGGCCAGTTCAGGGAAGCCAGTCAAAGCAAAGCACGGCAGCGGAGAGGCCACCTTCAGCAAGAATGCCACAAACTAACCACCATATTTTAAACTGACAAGATTTTTAACTGCTCAGCAACACTCGGACAAGTGGGGAATGTTGGGGTGAACCAAAAAAGTTTGGGTAGAGCCGGATCTATCATCTTCTATCTGGTAGACTTGGTAAAAGGGCCCCGACTTATTTCCAGAATAAGAGTTCGACTGCGGCTTCCCCCTTTTTTTGGGGGGGATCAAGTTCCTTTCCAACTGCCACTTTGACTGAAACAGGGGCAGAATAGTTTGTTTGTTTCGGAGGAACCCTCCGTAAGGAAAGGCAAGCACCAGACAGGTTTGACCATAAATTTTCAGGACCATCCTGGAAAATGGGATTCAAAACAATCATGAGTAGCAAGATCTAGCATAAATATACCCCAAAGGAATATAAGTTGGTTTCAAAGTTTTCATTCTTGAGATAGGATTCAATTAGGAGTTTTCAGGACCCTCCTGAATAATGGAACTTAGCTTTAAGACTTTCATTAGATAACAAGATTTAGCGTAAGTTCTGCTGTAAGGAAGTATAATTTAGCCTTAAAGTTGTCGCTCTTAAGATAAGACTTGATTTTGATTTTCAGGACCCTCCTAGATAATGGGATGTAGTTTTAAGACCTTCTTAGATAACAGATTTAGCGGAAGTCATACCTTTAGAAGATATAATTTA
Organism: Nicotiana attenuata; assembly: GCF_001879085.1. Taxonomy (NCBI): domain Eukaryota; kingdom Viridiplantae; phylum Streptophyta; class Magnoliopsida; order Solanales; family Solanaceae; genus Nicotiana; species Nicotiana attenuata. The sequence goes on along the minus strand of NW_017674342.1, from coordinate 89,999 downwards.
GATTTAAAATTGTCACTTAACTAGAAGTTTTTAGGACCCTCCTGGATAATGGGATCTATCTTTCAAAATCTTAGTGATATTTGGTAACATGATTCAGTTAACGCTTACAGATGTGCCCAGCTACCAAACTGGGGCAGAAAATTTTCTTTGTTTTGTCTATTTTGTCGAAATCAGGAGTCCACCAGGAGAGCAAGGGAGAACAACACCAGTTTTAAATGAATAGGAAGCAATTCAAGTATCGGTAATCAGGAGCCCACCTGGAGAACAAAGCAATTCAAGAGTCGGTAATCAGGAGCCCACCTGGAGAACAAGCAATTCGAGTGTTGGTAATCAGGAGCCCACCCGGAGAACAAAGCAATTCAAGTGTTGGTAATCAGGAGACCACCTGGAGAACAAAGCAACAATTCAAGTGTTAGTAATCAGGAGCCCACCTGGAGAACAAAGGAATTCAAGTATCGGTAATCAGGAGCCCACCTGGAGAACAAAGCAATTCACGTGTCGGTAATCAGGAGCCCACCTGGAGAACAAAACAACAATTCAAGTGTTAGTAATCAGGGGCACACCTGAAGAACAAAGAAACTATTCAAGTGTCGGTAATCAGGAGCCCACCTGAAGAACAAAGCAACAATTCAAGCGTCGGTAATCAGGAGCCCACCTGAAGAACGAAGGGAAGCAACAAGGTTCAAAAGAGTTCAGCAATCAGGATCCCACCTGAAGAACGAAGGGAAAACAGCAATGTTCGAAGGAAGACGGTTCAAGTTCAGCAATCAGGCGCCCACCTGAGGAAAAGGGAAAGCATCTCAGATTACAATTCAAGTCAACAACAAAGGAGTTTCACCTGGAGGGTACGAGACAACAGAGCAACAAGAACTACAAGATCAAGTCTGAAGATATGGATAGGATTCTTGTAATGCGTAGATAATAGTTTAGTCTACCTTCTTTTATTTTGTCATGGTGTAATAAGGAGTTCAGTAAGCAGTAGCAGCAGCAACAACAGTGAAATCACAGCTTCATGGTAGTCCCATCTACTGAAACTTCCCGAACTACACTGACATGATTCCTTTATAGCCAAGGATATGTAGGCAACCTCGGAAGCAGGGTGCGGTCAAAGTCTTTCAAAAATGCTTCCCACGGAGTATTCAAACGGGCAAAAAACACTCATATCCGCTCACTTTATCTTCGCACGAAAACTCTTCGTGTTTCCGAGCAAAGAGGGGCAGCTGTGAGCACGTGATTTTTTTCCCATATGAATTACTCCCATAGATTCAAGAAAATAAATTTCTCCCATTATTTGAAATTTTGTAGATTTTTTGGGGCATTTTTGTCGACTGTTTGCATTTGTCTGTGCACGTTTATCTTATGAAAAATATAAAAATATGTTGCATTTGCATTTAGGGTTTAATTTTACATTTGTTAGATTAATTAGCATGTTAGTTATTTTATAAAAAAATGGAAAAATCACCCAAAAAAAAAAAGTAACTTATTTTGCACTTTTTAATTTTAGTTTTGAATTTTGGTAGTTTTTCCTTTAAATTGTTTTTTAATTAATTGTGGTAATTATTACTTAGAGTAATTAACTTAATTTGGTAGTATAATGTGGTTTAGGATTTAATTTAGGTTTGATTTGGAAAAGAAAAGGAAAATTTAAATTGGAAAAAAAGAGAAAAAGATTTTTAAAACAAGGGAATGTAAGTGTTGGGCTCATTAATTGAATTCTCCCCAGGCCCAAGCATGTTCCACTGAAATCCGTCCGTTAACCCTTCAAATTGCCCAAAACCCGCTATTTTACCCGGTCCAAGGAGTCAGTCGCCCAGGCCTTTGAAACGACGTAGTACGGGAGTGGAACTACATCGTTTCGAGTTCAGTGTAGCCTCAACAAATCCTGGCCCTTCATCTTGTTTCATCCAACGATCCAAAATACATCTACATTCTCGCTTAAAAGTGTTCGAAATATTTCAGAGACAGCCCAGTTCAAAATTCCCTTCTGTCTCTCACATTTCTCAGCAAACCCTAGCGCCACCTTCAATATCTTCGCCATTTCCGGCCGGCGGCGGATCTCAAATACCACCAAAATCCAGCCATGCTACCATCACCCTTCCCTCAGCCCCAATCCACTACCATTTTCCCAAAATACTCGCCAAATCGGACCTGTTTCAAATCTGAAATCGAAGGAGAAGAAAATCTCTCGAGTCCTCGAGTTCTTGTGAATGATTGGGCTTGAAACGAGTATTGCTCGTTTGTTCTCAAAAATAACGTACGGTTAATACCAGTTTCGAGTCAAATCGGAGTCGTTTGAGGTTTATCAAGCCTTGTCCGTATAGCCATCGAGGTATTTTTTCTTTGTTCTTGCTCCTTCGTCTCTATCGTCTGCTTCATTTTCAAACCGGCCTCCTTCTGTTTCGTTTCTTCTAATGCTTGTTTCTCTGATTGGAAAGTGATAAAAAGTCTCAAATCTAGTTTTTCCTCTTTATTAAAGCAGTGTTCATATTTGTTCTTGTGAATTCTCAGTTTTCTTTTCAAATTTTTGAACGATGTTATCTGTTTTCTTTCGGTTAATTATAACACTGTCCTTTTGATAATTAGCTTAAGTTTGATCTTTGTTAATTTGTTAATTTAGTTTAATTCTGATTTGATATTTTAGCTTAAAAAGAAAATCAATTGTTAGTTTAGATTTTGGGCTTTTTAAGTTGTTCATTTGTTTCTCCTTTCTGCTTCTCATTGATTTAGCTAAATGGGTTTCTGAGTGTTGTTCGGGCCTTAAGTTCAATTCTGGCCTGTTCATTTGGGGTTTGGACCTTGGGTCAACATTGACCCATACCCGTTTGGTTGACTGAAAGTAAAAAGCAGGGGTTTAAAGGGTATTTTGGGTAGTGTAACTTAGGGAATCTTATTTAACTGAATTAGGAAGCTTCTTGGAAGTTGGGGTAGGGACTCATGTGAGAATCTGAATTTTACCCTAAGGGTATAAGAGCAAAAACCAAAATGTCAAAAGGATTAGGGTGCAAATTTTAACTTATTTCTGCAGCCCTAATAGCTTGCCTATAAATGCATCATTACTTGATATTCAAGTCAGAAAAATTAGAGACGAAAACTCTGAAAAAGCTGAAACAACTGAAAATTTTAAAAACAATACTGAATTCCTTGCATTTCTTATAAAAAACCGCTCCAAATTTAGCTTGATTTTTGGATTTCTGACCTTCCCTATTAGCTAGAACCCCTAAAAATTACAAATTCTTGCATTTGAGTAAAAATGGTTTTGAGATTTTGGATTTAGAAAGTTGGTTTCGAGCTGGTTTGGTTTTGGTACTGTTTCATCGAGTATGGGTATTGTTCTGTTGTTTGCTGCCTACTGAACCCTCATTTCTTTTTGTTTCCCTTTTGCTTCACAGGTATTGCTCCTGAACTATTGAAGTTGTAGCTGAGATTTTTGTTGGAAAATGTAATTAAGCTCACCTGATTGAAAATCAATATGCATATGCTTATGTTAGCTATTTGGTTCTTATTTATTTGTAGTTTTAATTTCTGTCATAGTATTGAGCAGATGTCTCCTTTCATTTGCTTAGTTTAGATGTATTAAATGTTTTGATCATGTATCGGGTGCTAGAAAACTATTGTAGCAGGAAACTCAATAGATTTAAGCATGTTGTAGATCTGTTTATTTGAATTCAGTGCTGTAGTGGAAGGCTGTTTGAGTGTGTCAAATTAATGCTCCTCTGGTTTGAAATCAGAAATTGTCATGTTAAAGTGTTATCCAGGGTTCTACTTTGAAATTTGGAAAGCTTTGTAATATTTTACTTTGTTAAAACTGCCATTTAAATGGTCTAAATGAGTTTAAATTTCCTACGTTTGTTTGTGAGATTAGTTTAGAAATTAAATGCAAGCATGAACCTCTGTTTGTTTTGTTATCAAGGCAATTGAAGATAGGAATGTTTGGTGAGCTAATAGCCTGTTGAGGCTTCTGTGTTGGGTAAGACTCGACATTGAGTCTTGATTCCCAGTTTTGGTTTTGAAAGTCTTAGGTTCATGGAGCCTTAGACTTTGGGGCCATTTACAAAAGAGGATGGTACGTTTGATGCATTGGGCTTGTATTCTGATCCCAATAGCTCGTATTGATGTTGCTGGCATTTCTACATAGCAGATTTGATTCAAAAAAAATGCATGCTAAAAATAAAATTGGAGGCTTAGTTAGCTAATTTGTGTTAATCAGTAGAAACTCAGAAATAAAGGTGTAGTTCAATCTCATGTTTTCATATAGTATTATATTTAATTGGTGATGCAAGTGTTTGGTTCTGAAGATTGGGCCTACAGATGGCCCAGTTTGCCTAAAAGGCATATGGTTTGGACGTTCATGTCTCCATTAAGCAATTGGGGCTCAACTTGGGCCCGAATCTGAACTCCTTCTTTGTTTAATTGATTAGGTCCATTAACTAAATTGTGAGGCATGGCGTATTAAATAGAATATAGTTTATAGCCCTCAAGAGTTTAGTTTTGAATTTCCCTTAAAATTGGAATTGAGGCGTGCCGTGCCAAATAGAATCCTAAAATGCATGGCCCTCGCACAATTAATATTTTAATCCTTAGAAATCGAGACGTGCCACTTAGTTAATTTTTCGTGGCCCTCGCAAACATAAAAATTCGTAGTTGCTTTAGGCACGTAATTTAAATTACCTTCGTGCATTTATGTGACTCAAATCCAAATCTCAATAACGTTGAATAAAATGTGTCGTGGACCGCGGGTGCATTTATGTGACGTGGTTCAAGATGTGTTTTAGATGACGTTGAATTTTTCCTAAAATTATTTAAATAAAAGCGGTTATAAAGTTAAAATTGAACCATAGGCAAAAACATGTATTAAAAATCAGATAATAGGCCAATAATAACGGTTGAGCGACCGTGCTAGAACCACGGAATCCGGGAATGCCTAACACCTTCTCTCGGGTTAACAGAATTCCTTACCCGGATTTCTGTGTTCGCAGACTGCAAAACAGAGTCCATCTTTTCCTCGATTCGGGATTTGAACCGGTGACTTGAGACTCCATAAAATTATCCCAAGTGGCGACTCTAATTTTTAAATAAACAATCCCGTTTCGATTGTCACTTTAAGTTGGAAAAAACTCCCTTATACCCTTCCGGGTGTAGGAAAAGGAGGTATGACAAAGAGGAATTCCTTAAAGTCTATAAAATCAAAACAATTCGAAAGAATTTATTTTTGTGAATTTTGTAGGAATATTTTCATCGGGCAAAAATTACGTGCTCACAAAAAATACATGGACGAATAACATCACTTTTGTAACCTTCTTTCAGCAAATATTCACTGAGGCGATTATACCACATGCACTCGGATTGCTTTAAATTGATCAAAGATTTTTGTAATTTAATCGAGTACATTTCTCGATGCTTTGCATTATATGTTTCAAGCATTTTAAATCCTTCAAGGATCTTTATATAAATTTGAGCAAATGAGTCGTATAAGTTATGCCATGCATTTAAATGGCATAACATCTTCAGGTGTCTGGACTACAGGTCTGATCCTTACAATCTTTTATAATATTATGTATGATATTGTATCAAATATATCGTCGATGATTATTTTGTACCGGTTCTTAAGCGACATAACTTGTTGAGATCTCATCGCTTTCTTTATTTTCAGGTACATGAACTTCTTTCGAGTTTCATGAAATGTTATGTCGTGGGCTCTTCTAGAGCTCTTTTCTTCCTCATTATGATCATTTTGATCATTTGCTCCTATCATTTTTCAAGGATTGTTACCTTTAGAACTAATCAATTTACTACGCTTCATGCGTGCAAAACTTTATCATTTAAGGACTTTAATTTTAATAGGAGCATTTGCAGCTGAAATATGATATTTAATTTTGGATCAGCAAATACTTCTAGCATTTGACTTGAATTATCTTCTAAGTGAGGATCATATTACTGATAATTCGATTCATATAGTATATTTTTCAGTTATTTATTCCATCCCCAAATGTTAGAAAACAACCATATATCCCCAATTGGTCTAATTCATACAAGTGCTACTGTATGCAATTTAGAAAATCTTAAATCGACATATGAAGCTTTGTTCTCATAAGCAATAGCTTTGCCATTGATAGGAGGTATTCGATGCTAAATTAGGTTGGATTTAAACCAACATCATCAAGATGAACTATCTTGATTTCATAATCTGAAAATTATGCTCTTAATTGAGAAAAGCAATTTCAAATGCCAAACTGCAGGTTGACAATAAACACACATGTAACCATCTCATATATGCATCTATAAGTGGTTCATATGATAGGTGAATTGGCCCATATTCGCCTTATATATATTTCAGAATTCAGTGGTCTTAGCCGCAACTTTAGCTGGTATAATCAATTTATTATGAGAACAAGTAACACAAGAGAATTCTTGAAGAATCTTCTAGTTCTTCAGTATATGCTTATCTGAATTCTCAAATAGCTCATTTAAAAACGGCAAATGAAAACTTCAAGTTTATCATGGCAGGTGCTATCTCTTAGTAAACTTCTGGTTTACTATGGCATAAACTTTTGCATTAGTGAACTTCTGGTTTATTGTGGCTACTTTTATATCAACGAATTTCTAATTTACTGTAGCTATTTTTGCCTCAGTAAAACTTCTTATTTACTGTGACTGCTTTTGCATTAGTAAACTTCTAATTTACTATGAGACATGATGTAGTACAAATTGAAGAATAAGGCAGGTAACTTCTCACATACATATTATTTTACCCCCTATAATTGTGAAAACATGAAGATTTTTATTTTTCAATCATTTGTTGTCTCAATATGATAGCCATTTATATTAGTAAACTTCAGGTTTACTACAACATATGTTTTTACCATAATCATATAATATGAATGATATATTTATATATAATCTCTTCGAAGGCCTTCGTTTATTTTCACAATCTAATATTTATCGGACACTACTGGTGTCATGTGTCTTCTAGACAAACAGCTAGCTCTTCAGGAGTTGTTGATACATTTTGTACTATCAAATATTGCTCAGACACTTTGGTATCATGAGAGAAATTATAATCGAATAAACAATATAAAGCATTTGTTTAAGCACAAGAAAACACCTTTTTCCTCGAGATGGCAGAGTCTCGTACTGATAACGAGTTATAAAATAAAGATTGTAAAGTAAAGACAAGTTTAGAGAGAAACTAATATATTATTCAACTTCAAACTGATGTTTAAAATAAACTGAAATCTCCTTTATTTATAGAAGAAAGGAAGCAGCTACAAGCCTTTTCTTAAGACAAATACATGATATGAACAAAAGTTATTGGGTTCGACCCTCAGCCCCCGGATACTGAGGATAAAAATTAAAGCCTCCAGAACATGTTTTCTATTCATATCGTTTTATAACATTCTACCAACACATTTTAATAATCAGAGACAGTGGCGTAGCCAGAAATCTCGCCAAGGGTGTTCAAATTTTAAACATGTCAATTAATTTTCTTGCCGATGAATGGTGTACAATTATCTTATTAGTAGCCGATAAAAGTGCATAGAAAAGATTTACTTCTTCCATTAGAATTGGAGCATAAGCATCAGAAGCTCTATAGATATAGCACCATGCAGTAGTAATTAGTGACTAAATCCACCTAATTTGAAGTAATTTTTCTCTTGAACATTTTGCTTATATACATGCTCTGATTGTTAACATACTATTCAAGATTCCTGCAGTTAGATAACATATCTTTCTGCCTAAGAGCTCATTACATATAGCTTATTTGCTCATTAATTTTATTACATAGAGTGAGTGATAATAGGTGAATTTGACTATAATCACACCTTAAAAAATCACCTTCTTGTGTAGTTTTAATGCTAAAAGTGATAACAAAATGCTCGTATTAGTGCTTTTCATGATTTGCAGGTGATATATGTATAAGGAAGGCTAAGGAGCAGTTTTGGAGTCAAAATGGATGAAAAAGAGGCCAACTGTGAAATTTTCCAAGTGAACCATGCAAAACAGGCCGAAGATTCAGAGCATTGGGTCCACCGCGGTGGAAAGCAGCTGCAGAACTTCAGGGATTCCGCGAGGGTGTTTGGCCGCGGTTCTACCGCGACCGCGGCAGAACCGCGGCAGGCGCAGAAACTTTAGGGACCAAAGTGTCAATTACGGGATTTTTAGACCTAAACCCTATTTAAAATATTAGACTTCGCCCAAGAGAGGCATGTATTGATTTTTAAGGTTTCTTAGCAAGGAAAACCATTGTGAGAGAATACTCTAAACATCTTTCTTCTTTTCTTTTGATTTTTATGATGAATTCAATCTTAGTTTATTTTTCCATAGCCATGAGTAGCTAAATTCCTTGTCTAAGGTTTTGATGAAACCTATTGGGTGATGAACTTCTTGTTTATGTGAATACAAATTGCTAGTTTAATCTCTATTTGTTCAACTTCGTGTTCGTTGTAGTTAATTGACAGGATCCTCAATTAGCTGTGCCTATTTAGTGTGCATAACTTGGAAAAGAGTGCATATTTAGGTTATTGTTGAACAACACCACTCCTAGATTATTAGAGGAATCTATAATTGCGGGTTTAAAGGCGGGATTAGGGATAACGAAGCCTTGGGTGTAATCTAAAGTGAATCGTGCTAAATAAAGTAAGCTAGTGTATCTCGGGAGAGTGCAATAGTAAATTATTGTGATTACTCGGGAAAGATTTGCGGTAAGATTAGCGTTCATGATTGATAGAGATGTGTGGGTAAATTTGTATGAGCATAAACAGAAGGGATTCCATCAATAGGAGAAATCATTGCCTTAGCTTTTCCTCATAATTTTTTACAACCTCATTAGTTTAGTTTACAGCTATTTAGTTACTTGCAAGCTAGTCGTTAAAGAACACTCAACTGAGATTTGAATATTTGGGAAGCTGGTTCTGAATAATTAGTGGGTCTGAAGATAGTAGTTGATAGGTTAACTCTCTGTGGATTCGACCCTTGGCGTAATACTCGGGTTATATTTGCAACGTCCGCTTAGTCCTTTTTATAAGGCATAGTGGGGCGTGATCAAATTTTGGCGCCGTTGCCGGGGAGTTAACGGAATTATCAATTGCCATTGACAGAAATACAAAGATTCTTATTGTAGTCAGTTTTCTCTCTACCAACTTTTTTATTGAAAATTTGACGGTTGTTGATCTGGGTGCACAGGTGTATGCCTAGAAATTCTACGAGGACTGGAGAACTACTTGAAGGACTTTCAAACCCCGAGAAAACATTCCGGGCATTGAATCGTGCTAACAAAAGACTTCAACAACCCCAACAAACACATAAATTCGAAATTGACATGGGCGACATAAACGACCCCAACGTTAACGTCAGGAATGAGCAATTGGCACCTCCCGTGCCTGAGGGTGCACTATATGACTGGGCACAACCCACAGCTGACAATCTGGCCACTGCCATTGTTGTGCCCGCAATACAAGCTGAATCGTTCCAGATCACGAATAACATGCTACACTTGTTGCAGAACAAGGGACTCTTTTCTGGGACACAAACAGAAGATCCTCTGCAGCACTTAAAGAACTTCCTGTCTATATGCAAAACTCAAAGGCAACCCAACGTGACTCCGGAAGCAATCAAGCTATTATTGTTTCCATTCTCGGTGACAGGAGCTGCTCAGGTTTGGCTCAACTCGCTCCCCATAAACTCTATAGAAACTTGGGCTGAGTTGGTCAAGCAATTTCACAACAAGTTCCATCCGCCCAACAAAACTGCTCAACAAATTGATGAGATTGTGAGTTTCAAACATAAACCAATGGAGACACTACACGAGACATGGGGCAGGTTTAAAGGAATGTTGGTTATGTGTCCACACCATGGTGTTCCAGAACAGATGTTGGGACAACGGTTTTACATGGGACTGTCAGACAGCATGAAGAATATCGTTGATGCCTCTGCTGGTGGGGCATTCTTGAGCAAGACTTGGAGAGAAGGTCAGAATTTGCTCGACAAGATGGCGCAGAATTCAGGTTGGACAACTAGGAACGCACCTATCACTCCAGTGGTGCACTCAGTGCCTCTTGATCCTTCTAATACAATGGCTGAAAATATGGCGACTCTCTTGACACAAATGAGCATCCTCACCAAAAAGGTGGAGGAATCAGGGCAGAAGCAGCAGGTTCATATAGTAGATACTACCAATGGGGGCTTGTGCACATCTTGCATTAGCCAGCCAATTGGTAATCCTTGGAATACAGAGCATGATCATCATCATCAGCACCCTGAAGATATGAACTATGTGGCTAACTATGGGGGTCAGAGGCAAGGTAATCAGAACTGGGGTCAGCAGACTCAGCAGCAGTACAGGCCACCGCAGCCACAGTATAACGCCGGAAACATGGGAGGCATGAGACCCCCAACAACATGGCACCGTATCCTAGACCACAGGGGTACAACAATCAGCAGCAAGGCCCCACCTCAGCAACAGCAGGGTGGAAGACAGGAAGACGGGTTTGCAAGACTTTAAGCAATGATGCAGCAGGTTATTGGGTCCAATGCTAAGATAAATGAAAGGGTGGATGCACATGATGCAGCTATCAAAAATATTGAGGTACAAGTGGGCCAGATTTCAATGTCACTTAACAATCGTCCTCAAGGGACATTACCTGCAGATACCCAAATCAATCCAAAAGATCAGGGCCCAAAGCAGCTGATGGCGGTGAGTCTTCGAAATGGCAGGGATCTAGATGTTGAGCAAGAGAGAGCTCGAGAAAACATACAAGCTGAGACACTCATTCCAGTGCCCATTGAGCTGGATGAGTCTACGGGATTGACAGAGGTAACAGTCCAGCCCGCTCCTGAAGAAACGAATATGCAGCAAGAGACTGAGGCAGTAGTTGAACCATTAGTTGAAGCAGTAGCTGAGAAAGAGAAATCTCAAGTGATTGGGAAGAAAAGACCTCCTGCACCATTCCCACAAAGGTTGGCCAAGCATCAAAAGGAGGAGCAGTATAAAAAGTTCCTGGAGATGCTCAAACAAATCCAGGTAAACATTCCACTGATTGAAGCTTTAAAGGAGATGCCGGGATACGCTAAAATGATGAAGGACTTGATGTCTCAGAAGTTTGACTTTCAAGACTTGTCCACAGTGACACTTACTCAGACCTGTAGTGCAGTGGTATCTAGACCTGTTGCTGAAAAGCTATCTGATCCAGGTAGTTTTACAATTCCATGCACTATTGGGAACTATGCCTTTGCTAAGGCACTCTGTGATTTAGGGGCCAGCATTAATCTCATGCCCCTGGTTATTTATAAGAGGTTGGGCATTGGGAGAGCTAGACCTACCTCTATGTTGTTGCAGCTGGCCGACAGAACTGTTAAGCGTCCATTTGGGATCCTTGATGATGTGCTTATTCAGGTGGGGAAATTCGTGTTCCCTGCAGATTTTGTAATCTTGGATTGCAAAGTGGATGAAGAAATTCCTATAATCTTAGGACGACCATTCTTGGCCACGGGGAGAGCTTTGATTGATTGCGAGACTGGGGAGCTTAAGATGAGGCTCAATGATGAAGAAATTATATTCAATGTGCAGAAATCGATGAGGCGACCAAGTGAGTTCGCAAATTGTCTCTTATTNGATATTCACTAATACGTACTACTAATTAATAAAATGAACTACAGTTATCATTTAAATTGATTAGAAGGAGTAAATATTTTTGACAACGTCAATGCTCAAAACTTAAGCTATTACGTTATGTACGTTTATTTCATTTCGTGATTGTGATGATAACCAAATTAAAATTTTCACTTTGAGTTCTAGACCTCAACAACCGATAATCCACTTTATTCTATGTGATCTTCTTCAAAAAAAATTTTGAAATTCGCTATTTTTTATCTTAAATGATTAATTTATTGTTTTGAAAGAAAATTTTGTTGTTAGTGTAATAATTTTATAAAATAAATTTAAGGGCATCTCGATATAATTTCGGCTTAGGCCACGAGATCCGTTGAGCCGTCCCTGCAGATAATGTTTGACTCAAAAGATATAAAATACTTTTGAACAAATCAGTCCAAGATGAAGGGGTAAATCGTAGCCGAATATAATAAACTCTAGGATGATAACAATAATGATATAATGATAGTAGAGAGAAGAGAATAAATATTGCTTTTCCAAGGTTAGTGTCTTTTACAAAGAAAAATCTTCCCCCTTTTCACAAGGCTTTCATTCCTCTTATATACTAAGTATTTTCCCCCAATCGCAGGAACGGCAGCTTTAAGAAATATCTAAGGAATATTCCCTAAGTCCCCTTAGTGTACTGATTCTACTGTAGATGTCGTGATGTCTTTCCTTTTACCGCGGTCGTACCCCTCTAGGCGTAGACTCGTGGGTGCTCGTGCGTTTGTCGTGCTTGCCGCAGGTCGTGGTCGATCAAATTAGACACATACAGTTAGTCCCTCCGCTCGTCGAGGTCGCGACCGGATGCGTCCTCGATGAGCGGACTCTATACCTTCCTTAGGGGGAATTTGACCCGCTGGGATGTTGCGACGTGGCTAACGAGAGGTGGGTATTCTATTCGGCGGAGCACCGAAGAGTACACGCCACCCGGGGGTGATGTCAGCTTTGACATGCGTCATCATTACGCGGATTTTCGAGGTAAAGACTGACGGCTTTTGGCGCTTCGATTCTTGCGCTGATTTGAAAAATGCCGCCTTGATAACTCTTCAGTCTCCTTCATTTGCTCTTGCACCTTCTTGTTTCCATTTTCTTTCCTGACCGAAAGCTTCTTCTTTCTCATTCCCTTTGTGTAACTACTCCTTTTAAACGAAACCATACCAAGATCTTGTCGTACTGATGAAGAGGTTCCCGATGTTGTTCCGTCAGCTACAGTACCTCTCTCCGGTAGCGGAGAGGTGGAGATAGAAGAAGGCGACAACCCTCTCACAGTGGAGGCGCTACTACCGAGACACCCCCTGTCTCGGAATGACTTCCTTAAAGATCCACCCCCTACTCCGAACCCTGTGCTGTCTGAGACGATGCAGATTCACCTTGATGCCCTCCGCATAAAGTATGGCGTTCCTGACCACGTAGAGATGACTCTGGCGGGGGAAGATTACGTTGAGGTCCACAGGCCTAGGTACTGTGCTTTCTATGAATATCCCTTCGTGATCGGCTACACCCTTCCTCAGGGGCAGATTTACGCTTACCGAAGCGGTTTCACGCGACACCGCTTCGTTGAAACTTTTTACTAAATATATGTATTAATACTGTACGGAAATAGATAAGTACGAAAAAATAACACCACATGACATAAATTGTGTCTTGGTTTGTTGGTAATGTGCTTGAGTTTTCTCTAAGAGGTCAAAGGTTCAAACCTCATCTAGCACATTTTTCTTTTGCAAATACTCAGAATCTTTTGTAACTTAAGACTCAAAAAAATCGATAGACTAAGGTTATTTCTTGTCCAAAGGTATGATAATCAAAGTTATATTTAAATTCTTTTATAAATTTCGACACCGCTTACAAAATTCATGCGTACGCCCCTGCCCTTCCTCTCTTCCCCCTGGAGGAAGAGTTCTGCAGATTTTACCAGGTTTTCCCGGCTCAGCTTTCGCCGTACACGCTCAAACAACTTCTGCTACTGACTAAGTACGCAGAGTTGGCAGAGTGTGACGTCTCTGTCCATCATCTTTTGCACTTATTCACGCCTGGTTTCCTCAGAAGTACTATGGTGCACTTAAGACTTCGTGGTACAAAAGGACTGGTGGTCGGGACGGATGACCGGGAGAGCCGTAAATTTTGGCACAAGTACTTCTTTATCAAGACTGAGCATGTCGTTTCTAACCACGCCGGGATTCCAGAGCGATGGAATAGAACTCGTAAGTATCGCCATTCATTGTGTCCCCCCGTCTTCTGTAATTATTGTAACTTCTGGTCACTTGTTGTTCTGCAGTTATGGGTCGCCCTCCCCACCCTATTGCGGGTCTCAGGAACTGGGTCGCCGGCCTGCTGCCCCATGCGAAGAAAGTCGGACTTGGTCTGCCTTCGTACAATGTTATGGCCCTAGGGTTTCCTCAGGTAAATTTCTGCCTTACTACCTCATAGGTCGTACGAGCCCGCCTAACTATATGACCCTTTGTGATGACAGGTCAGGGAGCTTCCAGGCGGAGGGCGCCAGTCCCTGCTTTTAGACAAGCCATTGCTATCGCAGACACGCGATTCATTTAGTGCGAGTCTGTTCGGGGAGGCCGTCCTCAACTTCCTCAACAGAGAGACTTGTCTCGAACTGTAGCCACGAGGGAAGAAGCCTCGTTGGCACCGGTCTCACATCCCGTTGAAGAATCTTCTAATGGTGACGAGCCGTTAGAGAGGAAAAGGAGAAGGTTGGAACTGGGAAAGGGTGTGGCTACTGAGGTCGACGGAAGCGGAGCATCCTGGACAGCCCCGGTGCCTGTATTTATGGCCGACGCCATTTTGTCGGGGAGGCGTTCCTGAGTGGAGGGTGTTGGCCCGGGAGGCGGTTCAGTGCGTTTCGCTGAAGGTGGCGCGTCATCCAACGTCGGAGGATCTCGTATCGAGGAGGACGGATCGGGTTCGGATATCGCCCCGGAGGACGTTGGTAAATTCTTGGGTAGCCATACCCATGTGGAGGTGAGGATGGACGGGTCCGACCGTCATGTGATAATTTCGGGGAGTTACAACTTGCTGCTGAATAGCGAGAAGGTTGTGTCGGCCCTTGCTCCTTTATGTGCCGCTCCTGAAAGCGAGACGCTTGGGATGATGAGCAACACAGAATTGTCTTAGAAGGTCGCCTGTATAGCCCTGCAGGTATGTTTCTTTTTCTTCTCCTTCTGTCGTGGGGTTGGTGTGGCAATCTGTGTTGTATATTTTTTTTCTAACTCTGCCTCTCTTTTGTCAGACCCTCGTCCTGGAGGTGGAGAGAGAGAGTCGTGAACGGAGGAGGACGGCCCTCTATAAGAAGATATCGTTGAAATATCATCAGTACCGCTATAAACACCGGGCGATGTATGATATCTATCATCAGGACCCCGAGTTCCAAGTGTTTCGCAAGGGACTTAAGAAGCGGGAGGACCTATTGGAGCGTAGGGTGGAGGAGCTGAAGGAGAGGGATGAGGAGCTTGTGAGGGCTATTGCCCGTAATAGCGAATTGGAGGCCCTTCTTAAGGCGAAGGAAGATGAACTTGAGTTGAGCCAGGGGTAATGGCTGAGAACGCCAACTTACAGATGAAGGTGTCTAGCTTGACCGCTGAGTTAGATGCTAAGGGAGTGGAGGTCGACGGGCTCAAGGGCGAGCTGAATGCCAGTGCCGACAAGTTGGCAGCAGCTATTTCTAAGACGGTCTCTTTGGAGGATGCCCTCCGCATATCCAGGTCGGAACTTACGGGGGAGAGGGAAGCCTCCGGTCATTGAATCGCAGGGTTTGAAGGGAGTGTTAGGGAGTTGGAGGCGGAGTTGGCAGCATTGCAAGGGCAAATGGCTTCGCTGAGGGCGGAGGCGGCAAATCAACGTTCTCAGCCCTCAACGTCTCGTCCCTCAGCCGGTCAGAGCTTGCCTCGTCGCTTATATGAGCTGTGGGTCCATGCAGAGGCTCGACTCGATGTGTATAAGGCTTTTCATACCGAGGGTAGGGCAACGGAGGCGGAGGTTCAAGCGGTGCATGCCGAAGCGCGTGCAGCTCGTGAGTCGTGTGGGTACAACCCCCTCACTCCTGACGGGGAAGGTGTCGATTCTGATGACGCGAATCACCTTTCTTCGGATTCATGGTATGACGAAGCTTACCGCACTGAGGACGATGTGTAGTTTTAATTTACACCACTTTTTGCTTAGTAATTTTTGGCACGGGCCGTGCTAGGGCCTGTTCGTAGGGGCAAATGTAAATGATATTTTGTTGTAATATAAACTTTACTTTCGTCGGTTTGTCTGTTTGTCGTTTCCTCTTTTGTTTATTGCATGACATTCGTGCCTGTCTATTGGGATGTTACTTCGATTATCGTCGAAGTAGAATCCCATCATGGTTCGACCGAGGTCGAACTAATGTTTTCGATGGCCTTGGCCATTGGGATGTTGCTTCGACTGTCATCGAAGTAGTATCTCATCGTGGTTCGAACGAGGTCAAACTAGTGTTGTCGATGGCCTTGGCCATTGGGATATTGCTTCGACTGTCGTCGAAGTAGTATCTTGTCGTGGTTCGAATGAGGTCGAACTAACGTTGTCGATGTCCTTGGCCATTGGGATGTTGCTCCGACTGTCATCGAAGTAGTATCCCGTCGTGGTCCGAACGAGGTCGAACTAACGTTGTCGATGGCCTTGGCCAATGGGATGTTGCTTCGACTGTCGTCGAAGTAGTATCCCATCGTGGTTCAAACGAGGTCGAACTAACGTTGTCGATGGCCTTGGCCATTGGGATGTTGCTTCGACTTTCATCGAAGTAGTATCCCGTCGTGGTTCGAACGAGGTCGAACTAATGTTGTCGATGGCCTTGGCCATTGGCATGTTGCTTCGACTGTCGTCGAAGTAGTATCCCGTCGTGGTTCGAAGATGTTGCTTCGGCTATCGTCGAAGTAGTATCCCGTCATGGTTCGAACGAGGTCGAACTAATTTTTTTGATGGCCTTGGCCATTGGGATGTTGCTTCAGTTGTCGTCGAAGTAGTATCCCATCGTGGTTCGAACGAGGTCGAACTCGATTTTTGTAGATTTGAGTTTCTTACATACAATGGAGATTAGATTCCATTCATACAATGGAGATTAGATTCCGTTCATACAATGGAGATCATATTTCGTTCATACAATGGAGATCTGATTATCTGTGTAGTCCCTTCATTACTTCGACCCAGAGATCGTATCGACGGGCTGAGGTGATGAACAGTGTTCCGGTCCATACGGCGTCCCCTTCACCGCCTTGTTAAAAACCTCCCCGGGAAAACCCAATTGGGACAAAACCCGGGGAGGGAAAAAGAGTACGACTTAGGTGACGCCTCTAAGAAGTGAAAGTACTTGAGGTGGGCAACATTCCAGTTGTTTTGGAGTAGTTTCCCCTTTATTTTTTCTAGTTGGAATGCCCCTTTGTTTGCTACTGCTACGATTTTATACAGTCCGTCCCAGTTTGTTCCTAATTTTCCTTCATTTGGATATTTTGATGCCTGTGTTTTGGCCTTGAGGACGTAGTCGCCAACTTTGAGTGATCGTACCTTGGATTTCTTGTTATAGTATCTTTCTATTTGCTGGTTCTGTTCTACTATTCTTACGTGGGCCATGTCTCTTCATTCTTCGGCTTCATCTAAGTCTTGTAGCCTACTTTCGTCATTATCTTCCCCGCTCATGTTGGAGTATCTCAGGCTGGGTTCCCCGACTTCAACGGGTATGACTGCATCGGTCCCTATGGCGTTTCTCCTGTGCTGGATTTCGGCGAAGTGCGGTATGCCCATAATACTTCAGGTAGTAGTTCGGGCCATATCCCTTTAGCTTCCTCGAGCTTCTTTTTCAATATGTTCAGTATCACTTTGTTGGAGGACTCGGCTTGGCCGTTGGCGGCGGGATGATACAGTGTGGAGAGTATCCGTTTGATGTGCCATTTTTCGTAGAACTCAGTTGTCCTTTTTCCGACGAACTGGGGTCCGTTGCCGCAGCTGATTTCCTTGGGGATGCCGAAACGGCATATAATATTTTTCCATATAAAGGCGATGACTTCCTGTTCGCGTATTCGAGCGTACGCACCTGCTTCCACCCATTTAGAGAAGTAGTCAGTTAAAACCAAAAGAAAACGTACATTTCCTCGTCCTGCTGGTAGAGGGCCGACTATGTCCATCCCCCATTTTATGAAGGTCCATGGCGAAGTGACGGAATGGAGGAATTCTCCTACTTGATGTATCATAGGGGTGTACTTTTGGCATTGTTCGCATCTTCGGACATAATCTGCGGCTTCTTTTTTCATGGTAGGCCAATAATAACCGGCGCGAATGAGGCATCGAATGAGGGCGCGATTTCCCGTATGGGCGCCGCAGTGACCCTCGTGTACTTATTCCAGTACTTGCCTTGTTCTATGTGGTCCAAGACATTTGTCTACGGGGCCACCGAATGTTCTCTTGTAAAGGTCATGATTTACTAGGCTATATCTGGCTTCCTACACATGGAGTTTTTTTGCTTCTTTTTTGTCTTGCGGGAGTGTTCCATCCTGTAAATAGGCTACAAAGCGGTTACACCAGTCCTAAGTTAGGTTCATAGAAAGTACCTCGACGTGGTCTATGGCTGAGTGGAGAAGGGTGACCACGTTCTCTTTGATAATATTCTTGGTGGCCGGAACTAATTTGGCGAGGACATCCGCTTCAATGCTCAGTGCCCTAGGAATTTGATCGAGGCGGCATTCATCGAACTCCGGCATTAGTTTGTGGATTTCCGATTGATACCTTGGTAGTCTCTGCTCTTTGATTTGGAAAG
Source organism: Nicotiana attenuata (assembly GCF_001879085.1). NCBI lineage: Eukaryota > Viridiplantae > Streptophyta > Magnoliopsida > Solanales > Solanaceae > Nicotiana > Nicotiana attenuata. The sequence continues at coordinate 71,574 of NW_017674342.1, read as the reverse complement.
TCCCGGTGACTTGATTTATAACAAGTTGAGAGTCGCAGTGGAGGATGAGTCGTCGGGCGCCGTATTTGAGGGCTAACTTCAAACCTACAATCACAGCTTCATACTTTGCCTCGTTGTTAGTCATCTCGGGGCATCATATGGACTGGCGAATTATTTCGCTTGTAGGGACTTCGAGGACGAGTCCCAGTCCCGATCCCGAGGCATTCGAGGCGCCATCGGTGCAGAGGATCCAGAGATCGGTACGTGTGGAAGCGCGAAGCACTTCTTGTTCCGCCTCGGGCAATATTTCCGCGCTGAAGTCAGCGACGAAGTCGGCAAGCACCTACGACTTAATGACGGTTCGCGGTTGGTATGTTATGTCGTGCTCGCTTAATTCTCTGGCCCATTTGGCGAGTCTGCCTGAGAGCTCAGGTTTATGCAGGATACCTCTTAGGGGGAAGGTTGTTACTACCTTTATGGGGTGACATTGAAAATATGGTCCAAGCTTGCGTGAAGCCACGACCAGTACTAGAGCTAGATTTTCAAGGTGAGGGTACCTCGACGTGCTGGCGACGGTGGTTTTTGAGGTCCTTGAGATGGGTCTCGTCCTCTAGTGAAGTTGGCCCTTCCTTTATCGCTGATCAGTTCTTTCAGGTACCCCTGGTTCAGCATCCTAACTACTTCCTGCCGCAGACCTATGCAGTATTCGGTCTTGTGTCCTCTTTCCTGATGAAATTCGCAGAGGACGTTTGACCTTCTGGCGCTTGGGTCCGATTTCATTTTTTGCGGCCATTGCACCTTCGTGCCCAGCTTTTCCAATGCGTACACTATCTCTGAAGGAGAAACACAAAAGTTATGAGCGGATAATAGTGGAGGCATACCTCTTTCGCTTCGAAGGGGTGCGGTGTGTTGTAGCACGGCATCTGTATGTCTTGGAGGGGGCGGGTTAGCTGTTCTGACATAGGGCTGATGCCTTTCTCGATTGAAACATGGGGGTTGATCCCTTCGCCCCTCGTTACGTCAATCTCTTCTTGCCTCGATTTTAACTGACGTTAATCGCTGAATTGGGCCATTCAGATCGTCCTTATCTGCCCTTACCTCGGCACAATAGGCGTTGTGAATCTCCTCCCACATGTTGGGGAGTACTTCATGAGTCTGCTGAGCAATTTTTTGGATTCTTTGGATCCATTCCTGTTTAACCCATTCTAAAAGGCTGCTACTGACATCCCTTCTGATACGTTCGGCAGGCTCATCCTTACTCTGTTGAATCGGGCCAGGAAGTCCCGAAGTCCCTCAGCCGTCGTTTGCCTGATGGCGAAGATATCGTTGACCCTGACTTCAGCCTTCTTTGCTCCTGCATGAGTGGTGGCGAATTTATCCGCCATTTCCTCAAATGTCGATATTGATCGTGCTGGTAGCTATGAGTACCACGTCAACGCTCCTCCCGTCAAAGTCTCGCCAAAATTTTTTAGCAACACAGAAGGTACTTGTTCTTTCGAAAGATCATTTCCTTTTACCGCAGTGACATAATGGATTAGATGATCCTCTGGGTCCGTAGTTCCGTCGTATATTTTCAAGCATCGCGGCATCTTGAAGGTTTTCTGCATGGGATGAGGAGCAGCTCCATCGCTGTATGGATGTTCGACGAATCGGCCCACATCGCATTTTGGTAGTAGCTTGGGGGCGCCAGGTATTTTGTCTACCCTTTCCTGATGCTCCTTCATTTGATCACGGAGTGTTTTGTTCTCGTTTTCCATCTCTTCCATTTTCTTTAAGATGGCCATGAGCGCATCGTCACGTGCAGTAGTGACGGTGCTGGTGTTGCCCGTTTGCGTGATGCTTGGCTCGTTGGTGGTAGCTGCGATTTCTACAGTCGGTGAATCTTCGACATTTCCTTGAGGGGATTTTTCAAGCATGTTGTTCAGAGCACTTGTCAACCATTCCTCTAGCAGCTTTTTGACTGCTGGTGGTGTTTCTCTCGTCGTAGACGTGAAAGCTCCCCTTTCGCGCGAGACCGTTAGATCCCCGTGTGGAAAAGGTAAGATCTCTTCCTCCGGTGTATCCCCTAGTGTTGTGTTCTCGGTATCCTCTCTACCAGCTTCGTTGAGGGAGTTCAGGAGGTTGTTTGAGACGTCCGCTATCATCTTCAGCCTCGCTTCTTTCTCCGCCATTGTTAGTTTTTATGGGGTTTGAAGAACAGTAATCGTCACTTTCAAGAACCTAGATGAGAACTATGATTTCAGCTATGGAAATCCCCACAGACGGCGCCAAATTGTTTGACTCAAAAGATATAAAACATTTTGAGCAAATCAGTCCAAGATGAAGGGGTAAATCGTAGCCGAATATAATAAACTCTAGGATGATAACAATAATGATAGTAGAGAGAAGAGAATAAATATTGCTTTTCCAAGGTCAGTGTCTTTTACAAAGAAAAATCATCCCCCTTTTCACAAGGCTTCCATTCCTCTTATATACTGAGGATTTTCCCCCAATCGCAGGAACGACAGCTTTAAGAAATATCCAAGGAATATTTCCTAAGTCCCCTAGTATACTGATTCTACTGTAAATGTCGTGATGTCTTTCCTTTTACCGCGGTCGTACCCCTCTAGACATAGACTCGTGGGTACTCGTGCGTTTGTCGTGCTTGCCGCAGGTCGTGGTCGATCAAATTTAGACCCATACAGATAACATCACTAAAATCAACTGTAGTTTACAATGAAAGAGAAATAAAGAAGGTAAAGGGAGGAGGAAATTGAAGAACATGTTGAGAGAAATGGCTCTCATATATGTAACTTAACTACAGTCAGTAGGTTAGTTAGATATATACTTAACCATAGTAAGTAGTTAGAGTTAGTTGGAGTTAGTAGAGTGTATAAATACTATCTTAGTGTAGAATCAATGTAATAGTACATACATTTTCCTTTCTCTGAAATGAAGTAACCGTCTGCTTCTTCACTCTTCTTTCTACTCCTTCTTTCTTTTGATTCAACAACCGCCATAGTTGAGCTCTTAACATGGTATCAGAGCTCGGTTAATCGAGTTTGAGTTCAGCTGTGACGAAATCGAATTGAATCAATCTCTTCAGCAGATCTGTTCAATTGAGCTAAGTCTCGATCTGCATGTCATCCTTTGCAAGCTAATGGTTTGAGATCTGTTCGATTGAGCCTCAATCCTTGACAATCGATTGCATCTGTTCATAGATCTCTAAGATAAGTTCACTTCAACCATCTGCAACAATGCCGGCTACTGAAGAAATTGGTGAAAATTGAGCTATAAACCCAGTAGATCAAGTTGATCATCATCATCCACTGTACATTCATCCATCTGATACACAAGGTTCAGTTCTAATCTCTATTCAGCTACTAGGATCTGAAAATTACTCGGTTTGGAATAGATCATTGAAAATAGTGCTTCATGGTAAAAACAAATTAGGTTTTGTTCTAGGCACCTGTAAAGAGAGTAACTATGATGCTAGTCTTCATGATCTGTGGGATAGGTGTAATGCAATAGTGCTGGCTTGGATTATGAATACAGTAGCACCTATTTGATTAGTAGTGTCATCTATGCCTCTGATGCATATACGGTTTGGGAAGATCTTAGAGAACGATTTGATAAAGTAAATGCATCTAGAGCTGCCTATCTACACAAGGAAATTGCTACCCTGACACAAGGAGTGTCATCTGTGTCTGTATATTTCTCTCGTTTGAGAGAACTCTGGGATGAATATGAAACCCTTAATTCACCACCTTCTTGTGGCTGCCCTGAGTCTAAGAAACATGTAGAACACTATCAACTCCAAAAGCTTTGTTAGTTTCTAACAGGACTAAATGATTCCTATGAGACTGCTAAAAATCAGGTGCTTATGGCTAGACCCTTACCAAATTTGAATCAAGCCTACTCCATGATAATCAATGTTGAAAGTCAAAGGATTAGTGGAAAAGGTATGAATAGTGCTAATGACAACAGTGAAGCTACTGCTATGATGAGTAACAGAGCTCATACTAGTGGTCATAATGGAGGATATAATAATGTTGGAGGCTACACCAACACCGTTACTAACTACTCTGGAGGTTACAAGCCTAGGAATTCCTTTAACAAGCAACCAGTTCAATGTGACTACTGTAAGGGTAGAGGTCATACAAGGGAAGTCTGCTTCAAACTTCATGGATATCCTAGTGATTTCAAGAATAAGAGAAGAGGAGGATCTTTTAATGCTCAGGCAAACAATGTGAATAGTAATGTGGATCCCATGGAGAATAACTACAGAAGTGTATCTTCAGAGGTACAAGGCTCTCAATTCAACTGTCCTGCTCCTGCTTAGTTCTTCACTCCAGAACAATATCAACAAATTCTACAGATGCTGAACAAGGGTAAAGAGGTTGAACCTGTTGCCAACTCAGCTACTTCAGAGACAACAGGTATTTTACATGCCTTTATGTCAACCTTGGTGGATCATAATTGGATAGTAGACACAGGAGCTTCTAATCACATGGTGCATAGTTTGAATCTGTTGGACTCTTATGAAGAAGTGTCAGAGAAGGATAAAAATAAAGTTCAATTACCTACTGGTGAACAGGCCTCTATTACACACACTGGAATCTGTTCTTTCTTCAGGAATAAGAAAATAAAGAACATTCTTCACATTCCAGACTTCAAGTATAACTTACTGTTAGTATCTAAGATCACAAAAGAGCTAAGATGCTTAGTGGCATTCTTTCCTGACTTTTGTGTCTTTCAGGAACTCTTCAGTAGAAAGGTTCTGGGGAATGGTAGAGAGGAGCTTGGACTCTACATCCTCAAGGCTGCAGACAGACAAGTTCCTGATCATTACATCACCAAGTGCAAATATTACTGTTAGTAAAAATAAGACTGGTAGTCTAAATAATCCTAGGTCATGTACTGATTCTTCCTTGTGGCATAGAAGATTAGGACATGCTCCTCTAAAGATCTTACAGAAATTACATAACCTTGAAGGTCTACTTAGAACTGAACACCAACACTGTACTGTATGCCCTATTGCAAAGCAACCAATACTACCTTTTCCATCTAGTACTTCCTGTTCTACTTCTATTTTTGATCTTGTTCATCCAGATGTGTGGGGTCCATATAGATCACCTACCCATGATGGTAAGAGATACTTCTTAACATTGGTGGATAATTTTTCTAAATATATATGGATCTTTCTTTTGACTACTAAGGCAGATACAATAGTAGTTTTAAAGAATTTTCTAACTATGGTGGCAAATCAGTTCAAAATTGCAGTCAAGTGCCTTAGAACTGACAATGGGACTGAATTTGTGAATGATCAAGTTCAACATCTGTTGCAAAATCTGGGAATCCTTCATCAGAGCTCTTGTGTATATACACCCCAACAAAATGGGGTGGTTGAGAGAAGGCACAGAAGCATATTGGATATGGCTAGAGCTCTCAGGTTTCAAGCCTATATGCCATTAAGGTTCTGGGGAGAATGTGTGTCTACTGCAGTGTATCTTCTGAACAGGTTACCCATTGGACCTCTTCAAGGAAAGTCTCCTTTTGAAGTGCTATTCCAGAAGACTCCTTCTCTACATCATCTCAAAGTGTTTGGAAGCTTATGCTATGCCACAAAAGTGCAGAAGGTTGATAAGTTCAGTCCCAGGGCAATTCCAGCAGTTCATATGGGCTATTCAATCTCTCAAAAGGGGTATCTTCTCTATGATTTACACTCCAAAGGGTTCTTTGTGAGTAGAGATACTGTTTTCAAAGAAGATATATTTCAATTTAAGCATATGCACCTTGGAAACTCTCCATTGTTCCCTATACTAGAATTCACAGATCTTTCACCTGAACAGCATACCACTACTATTCATCCTATAAATTCACCTACTTCTCCCATTCCTTTTCAATCTCCTACTTCTCCTATTCCTCTTCCAACTCCTTCTTCCAGTCCAATTCACTCTGATACTTCTAAACCACTTCCCAATATTCCTGCTCCTTCATCCTCACCTTCTATTGAAGGTCTCAGAAGATCCTCTAGACCTTCAAACCCTCCTATATGGCTAACTGATTATGTAGTTCAATCAAAAAACTCCACCTGCTTCTATCCTATCTCGCACCATGTCTCCTACAATCACCTGTCCTCAGAGTACAGGGCCTCTCTTGCTGCCTATTCAGCCATTGTTGAGCCCAGCACCTTCAAAGAGGCTAGTGCTGATCCCAAGTGGGTTGAAGCCATGCAGGCTGAAATTTCAGCATTACAAGACAACAACACATGGTCCTTGGTTGATTTTCCTCAAGGAAAGGTTCCTATTGGATGTAAATGGGTCTTCAAAGTCAAGTACAAGTCTAATGGTGAAGTGGAAAGATATAAGGCTAGGCTAGTAGCTATAGGCTATAGCCAACAAGAGGGCCTAGACTATACAGAAACATTCTCTCCTGTGGCCAAGATGGTCACAGTGAGGGCTGTAGTTGCTCTAGCTGTTGCATCAAGCTGGTACATCTTCCAAATGGATGTCCATAATGCTTTCCTCCACGGTGATCTTCAGGAGGAGGTCTACATGGAAGTTCCAGATGGCTTTTCAAGCCAGGGGGAGTCTAAGGTGTGTAAGCTGCATAAATCCTTGCATGGCCTGAAGCAAGCACCCAGGCAGTGGAACCTTAAACTAACAGAGGCACTCTTAAACATGGGATTCATTCAAAGTCACTATGACTATTCCCTCTTCACCAAGAGAAGAGGAGCTGATTTTGTAGTTATTTTAGTCTATGTAGATGACTTGCTGGTAACTGGCAGTAATTTGCTCATCATTCAGCAAGTTAGAAAAGAGATGCAAGAGAGATTTAAAATGAAGGATCTAGGGGAGCTAAAGTATTTCCTTGGACTTGAGTTCTCAAGGTCAAAAAAGGGTGTATTAGTGTGCCAAAGGAAGTATGCTCTAGAGTTGGTGTCTGAACTTGGCTTAGCAGGAGGGAAAACAGCTCATACACCTCTTGAATTCAACCACAAACTCACTTCTGTAGAGTTTGATTGTGACGACCCGACCCGTCGTCACGCGAGTTACCGCCCCGTTTCCCCCATGTTATGCTTCTTCATGTTTCATTATCAGTATTTGATGTGTTAGAGTTGGTTTGGAATGGTTTTGATAAGAAATGAGACACTTAGTTTCTTTTAAGAAGGCTTAAGTTGGAAAAGTCAATCGGATGATAACTTTTGTGTTAGAGGGCTCGGATTTGAATTCCGATGATTTGGTTAGATTCGGGGGATGATTTGTGACTTAGGAGTGTGATCAAAAGTGATTTTGGAGGTCCAGAGTAGAATTAGGCTTGAATTGGCAAAGTTAAGATTTTGGCGAATTCCGGTCGATAGGTGAGATTTTGATCCGGGGGTCGGAATGGAATTCCGAGAGTTTTAGTAGCTTCGTTAGGTGATTTGGGATGTGTGTGCAAAATTTCAGGTCATTCGGAGGTGTTTTGGTTGGATTTTTGATCGAATGCGTGTTTCGGAAGTTTTGGAAGAACTTAGGCTTGAATTCGATGAAAAATGATGGTTTTAGCGTTGTTTGAGGTGTTTTGATGATTGGAGCAAGTTTGAATAATGTTTTAAGATGTGTTGGTACCTTTGGTTAAGGTCCCGGGGGCCTCGGGGTGATTTCGGATGGCTAACGGGGTGAAATTTGAGTTGAGGAATTTCAGGTTGCAGCTGATACCTGATATTTTCGCTTCTGCGGAAAATGGACCGCAGAAGCGGTTCCGCAGAAGCGTGAGGAGGGTCGCAAAAGCGGCTTATGGCCTGGTAGGGTAGTTTCGCGGAAGCGGAACCTTTTCCGCTTAAGCGAGTGACAGGCGAACGCAGAAGCGATTTTTGTGCTGGAGAGTTAGTTCCGCAGAAGCGGACATTATGTCGCAGAAGCGGCCTTGGATTTTTAAATGAAATTCCGCAGAAGCGGAAAATGACCGCAGATGCGGTAGTCGCAGAAGCGACAAAGGCACCGCAGAAGCGGAAACAACTGCTCAGAAGTGGGTTTTAATCTCTTCGCGAAATTTTACAGAAACACATATTTTAACTTCGGACTTGGGGTGTTCTTGAGCGATTTTGAAGAGGAAATTCAAGGACTTCGATCAGGTAAGCATTCTTGGACTTAGAACACAATTTTATCATGCAAATACATGAACTTACACTGAAAACTCAAGGAATTAAGGTCAAAAATGGTGGTTTAGGGCTTGAAACCTAAGAGAACAAAAATGGGAATTTGAGGGGTCATTTGGACTCCGATTTTGGTGTTCTTTATATGTATAGACTCGTGGTGAGATAAGGAATCCGATGATGTAAAATTTATAATTTTTCGAGAAGTGGGCCCGGGGCTCGGGTTTTGCCAACTTCGTGATTTTCCATGTTTTTCGAGTCTTTTCGATTGGGTTATATTCCCTTAGCATATTGTGACGTATTCGTTGTGGTTTTGGTCAGATTCGACACGCGAAGAGGTGAATTCGAAAGGCAAGGGCATAGCAAGCTAGGACCTTGGCCGGCTTGAGGTTAGTAATAAATGTAAATGCTGTGTTGAGGGTTCGAAACCTCGAATTTGCATAACATAGTGCTATGTGAGGTGACTTGCGCGCCGGATAACGGGCGTGGGGTAGAGCACCGTCAGGGATTGCGACTCGGTCCGTCCCGCTTAATAAAATTGATACTTATTTGATTGTAGATTTGTAATATCCTTATGAAAATGGATTAATTGTCATAATTGGGCTTCGTGCCAACTACTTGAATCCTTCAGGGATTATTTTAATGGTTTTCTTACCATATTTATAAATATTAAACTCAGTCCTGGTATTTAATACTGTGTTTGAAATCTCAGCCAATTTCTTAAATTAGAAATTAAGTTAATATTTTTAAATGAAGTTTGGGTTGAATATTTTTATACTATTGTGTGATTTTGGACTGAGTATGGGATCGGGTTGCACGCCGCAGCAGTATTATAATGATATTGATATGAGGCCAAGGGCCTGTTTGATGCCACGAGATGGCTTATTATTGCGCTTGGGCCGTAAGGGGCCCCTCCCGGAGTCTGCACACCCCCAGTGAGCGCCGTCGACGTTAAATAAATGGAGCGGGCTGCACGGCCGCAGCGTGGTACTGGAGGTACCGGTTTATGTGTTGCATTGCATATTTAATTGTTATTTATTTCTTCATCTGTTGTGATGTTTATTCTAACTGTATTGTTGTTTAATGGTATTATTAGCTTTACTTTGTGTTTATTTAGGATTTCTTATCCTCGAACCTTATTTATATTTATTACTTTCTGAGTTGGAAGTACTCACAATACTCCCTGCACCTTGTGTGCAAATCCAGGTACACCAAAGGGTGAGTGAGGGCTTGTTAGCTGAGCAGCAATTATCTGGGAGTGTCGAGGTAGCTGCATGGCGTTCGCAGCCTTGATCTCTCCCTTCTATCTTTTATTATTTTATTCGTATTATTTTCCTAGTCGGACTTGTAATAGGTGAATAATCTGCTTCTAGAGGCTCATGTTCGTGACACCAGATTCTGTGGGCTATTTAGTATTTTATTTTGGGATTTTCGAATGTTAGAGATTATATCAGAATTTCCGCACTAAATTGGTATTATAGTAGTGAACATTTATTTATTTAATTAGATTATTTGGCTAAGGTTGCGTAAATGGTCGGGCTTGCCTAGCAAATGTGTTGGGCGCCATCACGACCGGGGTTTGGGTCGTGACAAGGATACAGGATAGTAATGTCATAATCCTTAAGTAACTCCAACCATCTACGCTGCCTCAAATTAAGATCCTTTTGCTTGAACAAATGCTGAAGACTGCGATGATCAGTGAATACCTCACAGGATACGCCATACAAGTAATGCCTCCAAATCTTCAGTGCATGAACTATAGCTGCTAGCTCCAAGTCGTGGACAGGGTAGTTCTGCTCATGGGGCTTCAACTGACGAGAAGCATACGCAATAACTCTACCCTCCTGCATCAAAACACAACCAATCCCAACTCTCAGAGCATCACAATATACCGTATAAGATCCTGAAGCTGATGGCAAGACTAACACTAGAGCTGTGGTCAAAGCTGTCTTGAGCTTCTGAAAGCTCTCCTCACACTCGTCCGACCATACAAGTGCGACACCCTTCTGAGTCAACTTGGTCAAGGGCGATGCAATAGAGGAAAATCCCTGCACAAACCGGCGATAGTAACCTGCCAACCCTAGGAAGCTGCGAATCTCTGTGGCTGAGGTCGGTCTAGGCCAACTCTGCACCGCCTCTATCTTCTTTGGGTCAACCTGGATACCCTCACTGGACACCACATGTCCCAAGAAAGCCACTGAACCAAGCCAAAACTCACATTTGGAGAACTTTGCATAAAGCCTCTCCTCCCTTTATCTCTACAATACAACTCTCAAATGATGCGCGTGCTCCTCCTGACTGCGCGAATATACCAGTATGTCATCAATGAATACTATGACAAATGAATCCAGGTAAGGCCGGAACACACTGTTCATCAGGTGCATGAAAGCTGCTGGGGCATTGGTCAGCCCAAAAGAGATGACAACCGCTTCTGCGGTTGTTGAATCGCTTCTACGGTCCCATTTTCGCAGAAGCAAAAATACCAGAAGCAGCAAAATTCTGCAATCTCTTTAAGTTCAAAACTTCCCGTTAGCCATCCGAAATCACCCCGAGGCCCTCGGGACCTCAACTAAGAATACATACATGATCCAATACCTTATTCAAACTTGCACCAATCGTCAAAACACCTCTAACAACACTAAAACCATCATTTTTTATCGAATTCAAGCCTAAGTTTTTCAAAAACTTCCGAAATACGCATTCGATCAAAAATCCAACCAAATCATCTCCGAATGACCTGAAACTTTGCACACACATCCCAAATCACCTAACAAAGCTATTGCAACTCTCGGAATTCCATTTCGACCCTCGGATCAAAATCTCACCTGTCAACCGGAATTCGCCAAAATACTAACTTCGCCAAATCAAGCCTAATTCTACACCGGACCTCCAAAATCAATTCCGATCGCACTCCTAAGTCAAAAATCATCCCCCGAAGCTAACCAAGTCGTCGGAATTCAAATCCGAGCCCTCTAACACAAAAGTCAACATCCGGTTGACTTTTTCAACTTAAGCCTTCTTAAAAGAGACCAAGTGCCTCATTTCTTATCAAAATCATTCCAAACCAACTCTAACACATCACATACTGATAATGAAACATAAAGAAGCATAACATGGGGAAAATGGGGCGGTAACTCACGTGACGACGGGTCGGGTCGTCACACGAAGAGCTAAAAATAACGAGAAAAGAGCCTTCAGTTCGCTGTCCGCCATTGAAAAGCACCTCCAAAATTCCAAAAGCAGTAGCTTTCCACCATCTCTTTATTCATAATTTCCGCCATGAAATCCATGTAGAAAATAGATCTCAAACAGTCCAAAATGAACCAAAACCAGCTTGAAAATAGCTCCATTTTTAGTCAAAACGACCTCTGAGATAACAGCTGCAAGCATCCCCGAAATCCACGTCTAACCCCGCCCAAAACGAGCTAAAAAATCTGCTGAAATCAACTAAAAGAAACTGGAACAACTGCGTTTGGATTTTCGTCTCCTGTCGAAGTCGTCAGTCCGGGTTTCCGTTTGAGTTTCCTTCTGGTTTGTGTGGTGTTGTTTGGATTTTTATTTCATTTTGGAGTAACGATTGTTGAGCTGTATCCATTCCATGAAGAAGGTTGTCTTCTCAGATTATTGACAGAATATCCATATCAAAGGTTCATTTCCTTGAATTTCTTATTTGTTTTAGATGAATGCTTCTGTTGGTATGTTTCGTTATTCGATTTTGTTTGCTAGATTCATATTATCTGTTTGCAATGGGTTAACAATCATTCTTGTTTGATCAATAGGAGATTATACTGTTTTTCCAAACATTAAATTAACATGTGAGCTCTAACTTCAACAATCTCGATGGCTATTATATTTTGCCGTAGACTTTCTTTAAATACTTAAGAGAAGATGAAGTGGATTTTTGACAAGCTAAAAGCTGCACTTTCTTTTGCCATTTTGTTGTCACTCCTTATTATCATAACTTTTCCTTGTTTAACCTCTGAGTAAGTATTGGTTTGCAGACACATTCATTTGCGTAAATACATCATATGGCTGGGAGCATGCGTTAATTTACTAGTGAATTTGTAGCTTTCAAATTGTAGTTACTGACTTGTGTGTGGAAAATCTTTATTAGCTATTAGGAAAATTAATCGAATTATGAATATCCGTAGTTTGCTTCAATTGAAAAAAATCCTTTAAAAGTAGAATTGAGGTGCGCTGTGCCAAATAAAATCTTAAAATGCACGGCCCTCATTTAGTTGATCTTGAATAATTAATCATTAGAATTCGAGGCGTGCCATTCAGTGAATTTCCATGGCCCTCGCAAAGTTAACAATGCGTAGTTGCTTTAGACACGTTACTTTAATAACTTACCTTCCTAAACTCGGGTGCGCATTTCATGTGACCCAAATTCAAATCTCACAACGTTAAATAAAATGTGTCTCGGACAGCGGGTGTATTTCATGTGGCGCGGTTCAAAGATACGTTTTAGATAACATTGAAATCTTCTTTAAAAATAATTAAAAGCAGTTAATAAGTTGAAAATGTACCATAGGCTAAAACATGTATTAAAATCAGATAATGGGCCAATTATAATAGTTTAAGCGACCGTGCTAGAACCACGGAATCCGGGGGTGCCTAACCTTCCCTCGGGTTAACAGAATTCCTTATTCAGAATTTCTGGTTCGCAGACTTCAAAAGGAAAGTCGAATTTTCCTTGATTTGGGATTTATAATAAACCGGTGACATGGGACACTAGAAAATAGACTATCCCAAGTGGCGACTCTGAAAAATTAAATAAAATAATTCCATTTCGAATAATGTCACTTAAATTGGAAAAACTCCCTTGTACTACCTTCGGATGTGTAAAAAAGGAGGTGTGACAACCGCTTTAGAAGTTTTCTTAAGATATTAATTCCAAAAATCCAAAAAAAATTTCTTTTAAGGTTCTTCTTTGGGAAATATATAAATAAACATAAAAAATGTATTCTTTTTATTTTCACTAGAGCTTTAGGACAGTGTGCATAGAAAAAAAAATATACTTTATCTTTTGTTTATCTTCAGAGTTTCTCCCTTAGGTAATCAAAAGCTGAAATCCAAAAATATTTTTTTTATCTTTTTCATTTCTCGTTTCGAAATCTTTTTTAGGGATATCAAATGAAAATTCAAAATATTTTTCTTTTGTTTATTATTTTTTGGATTTCAGTCCTAAAAAACAAGAATCAAAAAAATATTTTTCTCTTGTAGGGTTTTTTCCTTAATAATTTCCCATAGAGTATTTTTTTAAAAAGGAAAAAAATGAAAAAATATATATGCTCGTTAAGCTTGAGTTTAGAATAGGTTATAGAACATTAAGTCTAGAAAATTCAAAAAAAAAAGGATTTGCTTCTTTTATTTCTCTTTTCTCATAAGAGTAGTCAAAAAAAAAAGAGAACGTTAGTTTGTTTACTTTATTCCCGATCTTCCCGAACTACGCAATATCTGATTCATGCGGCGTCATGACACGTAGGCAACCTACATAGGGTTTGATCGAATCATTTTTTTTAAAAAAAGAATCAAAAAAAGGGGAAAAAAGAAGAAGAAAAAAAGAGAGGTGAAGTTGTGGGACGTGAGAAATGAGAGGAAAGAAAAGAGCGATAAACAAAAAGAAAATAGGAGAAAGGAAATAAAAAACCAACCAGTGCTAGAAAGGAAAATGAAGAAGGAAATGGAGCAAAAAGAGTGAATTTGGGATGATGCCATATGACCTTCATTGTCACACCTCCTTTTTTACCTACACCCCCGAAAAGGGATGTATAAGGGAGTTTTTTCAATTAAAGGACAATCGAAATGGGGTTATTTATTTAAAGATTCAGAGTCGCCACTTGGGATAATTATGGTGTCCTAAGTCACCAGTTCAAATCCCGAATCGAAGAAAGATTGACTCTGTATTATAGTCCGCGAACTAGAATTCTGGGTAAGGAATTCTGTTAACCCGGGAGAAGGTGTTAGGCATTCCCGAGTTCCGTGGTTCTAGCACGGTCGCTCAACTGTTATAATTAGCTCAATTATCTGATTTTAGAACATTTTGAACCTAGGTGCTTTTTACTTTAACCGCTTTTATTCATTTTTAGGAATATTGCAACGCTGTTAAAACACGTCTTGAACCACGTCACATAAATGCACCCGCGGTCTTCGACATAATTTAACATTGTTGAGATTTGGATTTGGGTCACATAAATGCGCACCCGAATTTAGGAAGGTAAATTATTAAAATAACGCGCCTAAAGCAGCTACGCGTTTTTAACTTTGCGAGGGCCATGAAAATTTGCTAAATGGCATGCCTCGAATTCTGAGGATTTTAAAAGAAATAATTAAATGAGGGCCACGCATTTGAGATTTTATTTGGCGCGGCGCACCTCAATCTATTTGCGAAGAGTTTAATTTAATTAAAGCCAAAGTGCGGGACTTCTAGTTACTCAAGAATTGTCTAAATGACTCGTTGAAGACTACAAGGAAGATCCTACTTTATTCTAAAGAAATATTCAGGCCCAAACAATGACGGTCCCATAGCGATTTCCCTCTGAATTGGGCCTGAGACCAATCCACATCTACTCAGGACTGGACTCAAGTTCGAGTCTGGACGGCACGAACACATAAATCGAAACCACCATTTGATTGGACATTTTTCGACATTGTTATACTGTTACCTCACTCCCAGATTAAAATGACTCCCTCAAATTTAGCAAACATGTATTAGCAAGTGTTTCTTTATAACTCATTTTCATGCTTTGAATCTCCTTTCCAGATGATCAAAATTAACTTGTAAAGCAACAAGAAATTTAAAAAAAATGAGGTTCATGCCAACATCCTGAATACAGGATTTAACCAAGAGTCACTTGACAACTTCCTATTAATGCGAGACTTTTTTATCATAACAACAACATAGACCTAACAATTGCAGAAATTCTGAATCACGCACCACAAGAGTTAATCTCCTAATTTACTTCATTAATACAGTCCAAACTCAAAGATAGAAACAAAATGAACACACAATGTGAAATCTAACACTAGTTATAGAATCTGACAACAAATCATGAGGAAAACACATATGCTAAGCTAACACGATCTAAATTTCCATTACGACCATTCTGTGACAAATACACTAATCAGAATTCCAAAGCTACATGGTAATCATGAAATTGAAAAAGAAAAGAAGAGATGAAGTTTAAGAACAACATCACGTTTCATCCCATTTTCTAATTCATGCTTCGAGTTATACATCAAGTAACACCCATGGGGCTGAAACATACCTGGAAATGAGAGGAAAAGAGGTGAATAAAGCAATACACAGCAGCAAATCACAGCCCAGAATTGGTCAATGCAACAGTAAAAACAACTTGGGGAAAACCGAAGAAAATAGCAGAAGAAATCCAAACAGTTCCAAACCAACACTCAATCCATTTCAAATTCCATAATGATGAACTACTGTTTTCAGGAGTTGAACAGAATCAGAAAATCACTGAAATTCAATGAAAAAAGTAAAATTTCTGTAGTTTTGTATTTTTTTGGATTTTATCTCTGAATTTTCTAGCCGTTCTAATTTTTCAGATTTTTTCTCTCTGAATCCCCGCCTTGAAAGGCAAGAAAAGGTGCCTTTATAGGCAAGGGAAGTAGGGCAGCCTAGACAATTCAACTTTGCAATTAGGCCCCTTTTCAATTTTCATTTTAGCTTAACTACCCTTAGTTAAAAATCTGAAATTCAAATTAAACCCCCCACCCAGCTTCCTAGAAGCTTCTCAGTTAGTTAGCAAAAGATTGTCATCCCCAAACTTCCAAAACTATCCCTGAACCCCTGTTAATTTACTTTTCAATTACATAACCTGGGCCAAGTTAACCCAAGACCCCAAATGAACGGGTCTCTTAACTGGGTCAATGATGACCACAGTTAACCTAAACCATCAAAAATGATCGAACAAAGCAGGTCAAATTCAGAAAAAGAAAATAAACAATAATTCAAAACTTTATGATTAAACCTAACTTTAACTACCAACTAAGATGAACTCCATTATTAAAGAAAACAAGACAAAAATGAAGCAAGTAAAAAAAATAACAGAAATACTACAATTAGCAGAGTCGTGGGAAGAAAGAATGGACAATACCAATTTAACGCCAGAATATCTTGACAAAACCAAACGAATCGACGAACGATGATGGGAGCGGACATTTGGCCGGAATCCGATGAGTTCTCCGAAATCTGGCGACCTCGAAATGAACTAAAACCAACGCCAATCGATTTCTCATGTTAAGAGCAATCGACTAACGTAAGTTATAGGTCAAAGCGAGCCGGAACTCTACGCGAATTTAGAAGAAACAGGATAAACTAGGGTTCGAACTTCTTAGATTTGGAATTGGGGGAATTCCATTGGGTGTTTTGGGAAATAAGGGTATGGACAGGATTTAGAAGGGCCTGGGGGTTGCATGGTATAAATTTGGGGTGGTTTGGGGGTGGCGCCGGCGGCGGATGGTGGTGGGAATTTGGGGCGGCTGCTAGGGTTTTGGGTCTCTGAAAAGGGGGAATTGAGAGAGAGATGATGAGAGAGAGAGAAGGGGGGGTGAGAAGATTCNGGGGGGGGGGGGGGTGAGAGGATTCAGACATATAAGTATTAAACACACCCAGTTCTGAGCCGTTGGACCAAAGATCCTTGACGGCCCAGATCTTTGGCTGTCCTAAACGGGGCCGTTTGGCTGGGGGTATGGGAAACGGACCGGGTCAAGGGGAAACTGGGCTGGGTCTTGGCCGAATTCAACGGGTATGGGAAGGGGAAATTATTTGGGCCCGGGTAAAATGTTTTAAACTAGCCCAAATTGGCTCTCACCTTTTTTATTTTCACTTCTTTTCAAATCCTCTTTTTCAATTCTTTCTTTTTCTTTTTCTTTTTCCTCAAAATTAAAAACAAAAACCTAAATAATAATTAAAAACAAATTAACCTATCAAATTAATTAACTAATAATTACCATTGTTAACTAAACCAAACTAAAGGACAAACTACCCAAAATTCAAAATTAAAACTAAAAATATAAAATAAATTATTTTTTGTGATTTTTCCCTTTTTATAGAATAACTAATTTGCTAATTAATCCTAAAATGTAGAATTAAAACCTAAATGCAAATGCACATATATTTTTTATATTTTTTCATTAATTAAATAAAATAAACATGCACAGACAAATGCAAACAATTAACAGAAAATGCCACGAAAATCCATAAAATTGCAAATAATAAAAAAGGATTTATTTTGTTGTGAAATTATGGGAGTAATTCACATAGGGGAAAAATCACGTGCTCACAGCTGCCCCTCTTTGCTCGGGAACACGAAGAGTTTTCGTGCAAAGATAAAGTGAGCGGTACGAGCGATTTTTGCCCGTTTGAATACTCCATGGGAAGCATTTTTGAAAGAGTTGACCGCACCCTACTTCTAAGGTTGCCTACATATCCTTGGCTTAAAAGGAATCAGGTCAGTGTAGTTCGGGAATTTTTGGTAGCTGGGACTACCATGAAGCTGTGATTTCACTGTTGCTGCTGTTGCTACTGCTTACTGAACCCCCTATTACACCATGTCAAAAATAAAAAGAAGCTAGACTAGACTGTGATCTATGCATTACAAAAATTCTATCTATATCTTCAAACTTGCTCTTGTGGTCCTTGTTGCCTCGTTGACTTGTATTCTCCCGGTGAAATTACTTTGTTGTCGACTTGAATTGTAATCTGAGATGTTTTCCCTTTCTCCAGGGGGGACGCCTGATTGCTGAACTCGAATTGTACTTTGAGGTGCTTTCCCTTTCTCCAGGTGGACGCCTGACTGTTGACCTTGAACTATATTTTAAGATGCTTTCCTTTTCTCCAGGTGGGCGCCTGATTGGTGAAGTTGAATTGTATTCCCGTGCTCTCCAGGTGGGCGCCTGATTGCTGAAACTTGAACTGTATTCCCTTGCTCTCCAGGTGGGCGCCTGATTTCAACAAAATAGACAAAAACAAAGAAAAATTTCTGCCCCAGTTTGGTAGCTGGGCACATATGTGAGTGTAAACTGAACCATGTTACCAAATATCAATAAGAACTTGAAAGCTGAAACTTGAACTGTACTCCCTTGCTCTCCGGGTGGGCGCCTGATTGCTAAAACTTGAATTGTATTCCATTGCTCTCCAGGTGGGTGCCTGATTGCTGAAACTTAAATTGTATTCCCTTGCTCTCCAGGTGGGCGCCTGACTGCTGAACTTGAAATGTATTCCCTTGCTCTCCAGGTGGGCTCCTGACTGCTGAACTTGATTGTATTCCCGTGCTCTCCAGGTGGGCGCCTGATTTCTAAAACTTGAGTGTATTCCCGTGCTCTCCAGGTGGGCGCCTGACTGCTGAACTGAATTGTATTCCCTATTCTCCAAGCGGGTACCTGATTTCAACAAAAATAGACAAAACAAAGAAAATTTTCTGCCCCAGTTTGGTAACTGGGCACATAGGTGAGTGTTAAACTGAATCATTTTACCAAATATTACTAAGAATTGGAAGCCTGGTCCCCTTATCCAGGGGGGTCCTGACAACTCTTAATTAAACGATAATTTTAAATCTAAATGCTGGGTCTCGCTTGCATATTTCTGGGTTTGACCTTTCGTCCCTTAGTCTCACTATGTTCAACTAAGCCACTTCGTCCCTAGACTCGGATTTTCACTATCTTCTCAAGGTGTGACTTCCGCTAAACTTTGTTATCTAAGAGGGTCTTAAACTACATCCCATTATTCAGGAGGGTCCTGAAAATCAAGTATTATCTTAAAATTGACAATTTTACGGCTGAATTATACTACCCTACAACAGAACTCTTATGGCTGAATTATACTTCCCTACAACAGATATTACGCTAAATCTTGTTATCTAATGGAAATCTTAAAGCTAGGTCCCATTATTCAGGGGGGTCCTAAAAACTCCTAATTGAATCCTATCTTAAGCATGCAAATTTGAAGCCAACTTGTATTCCTTTGGGGTATAGTTATGCTAAATTATGCTACTCATGATTGTTTCGAAATTTAAACTAGGTCCCATTTTCCAGGAGGGTCCTAAAAATTTACGGTCATACCTGTATGGTGCTTGCCTTTCTTTACGGAGGGTTTCTCCGAAACAACGAAACTTTCTGCCCCTGTTTCAATCAAAGAAAAATCTTGTCAGATTAAAATGTGGTGGTTGGTTTGTGGTCTTGAACTTTGAGGGCGATTGCTCCTTCACTTCCTGTGGTATCTTTGGTTTCAACTCGAAAGACCTTGCCTGTTTATTGACTGACCGCTTTTCTATCATCTTTATCACAGAAAATACCTCCTCTCCTTTCAGACCCAATATCCTCTATTTGTTGCATTGCTCATGAACTGGCATCTATCAAACCTTTGTGTCTCATATGAATCCCAAAGCACGTCAATTGCCACCCACTTTGTGTGTATGCTGTTCTTTCTTGACTTAAACCACTAGCCTTGGCCTTGAGGTATATTGCTCCTTCACTTGCCATGATAACTTTGATTTCGGCTTGGAAGACCTCGCTTACCACTGGTTAACCACCTTTCGTCAATTTTGCCACAAAAAATACCTTTGATGCGTTCACTTAACACTCTCCATCTGTTGCATTGTCCATAAATTGATATGTACCAAACCTTTGTATTTCGCAGGGATCCCAAAGCATGTTGATTATTACCAGCTCAGTGTGCTTGTTGTTCTTTCTTCACTTATGACACTTTGATGTGCTAGCCAGATCCCGTTTTGTGCAATTGGAAAGCTGGTGGCAGATTTTGAAGTCATTTCTCACTTGTTATGACCAAACAGACTCAGGAAGAGGAAGTAAACAAGACAAAAGGAACAGAGTAAAGGACAATGGAAGGAGATGATTCCTAACAAGAGAACTACAAAGTAGAAACCTATCAGATATGGATACCAACTCTAATGACCATGACATGCACCTGTGGATTAAGTGGCCTAACCTGTCAAACAAGTCTGATGTTTAATTCTTGTTATACCTCTAAAACGTGACACTGGGCTTCAATGCTCCGATTATCCAATCTGATTCATGATCCTTATTCGACTTGTAGTTCCCGAAGGGTTTCCACCATCAAGTCTCTCTCATTTTGTTCTCTCTCTCAACTCACCATCGCCTTATGATGCCCGTGAAGGTTTTCACCAATAAGACTCTCTCATTTTTGATTTCTCTCAGCTTTCATCGCCTTACGGTGCCCGTGGGGGTTTTCACCAATAAGACTCTCATTTTTCATTTTCCTTGTTTGGACCGGAGTGTTGCCCCTGATATGATTCACCTCTACTTGCTCGCCTTGGCATCTCTCAAAGACTGGTCGGAAGGTCTTTCTTTGGACCGTAATGTGGGCTTTTAGATGGGGTTAGAAAGAAAGGGTATTAAAGGGCTCAAAACAATTCAAATGGGTTCAAGATTACAACTTTCGGAATCACATTTCTTACAACAACTACAACTTCTGCCCCACTTTCTTTGCTTGGGGACTTTTGGATTTTGATGGGACCGAACCGTGAGGCTGCCTACATATCCTTAAAGGAATCATGTCGAACGTAGTTCATGACATAGGAATTACTTTGTTTGTTTGTGATCTTTCTTTTCCTTTTTTTTCCTCTTTTCCTCTTTTTGTTTTTCTTTTTGTTGTTTTTCTTCTCTTTTTATTTTTTTTCTTTCTCGTTTCATTTTTTCTTTCTCTTTTCATTCTTTTCTTTCTCTTTTCTCTTTTCTTTCTCTTTTTCTCCTTTTCCTTCTCTTTTTCTCTTTTTCCTTTACTTATCTTTTGCGCCTGCGTTTCTGAACTTTGCTACTGATTCCAAAAGAGGTGTATGAAAGAAAATAAATAAGGCTCAAAGGGGTAACTAAGGATAAAGTGTTTAGATAGCAGAACAAAATGCCCTCGTCATTCCAATCCTCAAAACATGCCAAGTACAAACAACACAATTAAACAAACTAAGGAGAACATTTGAAACATCTTTTTATTGTACCAGACTTGATAACCATATCCACACATTCGCCTTCTACATCTGTTGAATACAAAGCACCATTGGACAACACTCTTACTCTCCTTACCATGAACGGCCCCTGTCAATTTGGTAAACTTGCCTTTAGCTTCAACTCGATTCAGCATGGTGTATTTCAATAGTGTTTCTTTATGTTCTATCCTCCCCAGTTTCACATGGTTCGGGCTTCAAATGATCTCAAAATGTCCAAATTTGTTCTTATTTCCCTCAAGTGCCCCTATCATCTTCAAAATTGTTTCACTGCTTCATGACTAAACTAACTTTTGAGCCCAGACTGAGAATTACGCATGCATGTCATGTCACTAGAGCCAACAGGAAAAGAACTGTAAAAAGAAAAGAGAACTAAACAAAAATGACTAAAAATAACAGAAAGTAGAAAATTGCATTAGACAGACGGTGAAAGGTTTTGAACAAAACAAGCAAACTAAACTGGGGTCACAAACCTGGAACAAAACTAGGTAACACTAAATGAGTTGCTACGACTAAAGGAACTAGGCAAAATAAAAGGATAGAAGGGTTTGAGTCACAAGACAATATCCGGATTATAACCCTGAAATAACCCGGACAACAGAAATAACAACAAAATAAACCACCAAAACTCCTCCCTGGCTAACCAAGAAAGAGCGTCTTTCCAATCACCAAACTCGACATCTTAGCCATTGACTTCTGCATCAACAATACTAGGACCTTCACAGGTCTCCATCACATTGTTCTTAACAAATTGCTTTTGGGTTCCCTTTTCCTGCTTGTTCTTAGGATCAACCTTTGATAGCGCTGAAAGCTTCGTAGCACGTGGACTTCCAAGGATCTCAGAAGAATTCTCATATTCCTTTTCAAAATAAATCATACCCACCATATGCACAGGCGATGGGCTTTGGCTAGTGTCTGCTGCATCTGCATTTTGCACGATAATGTCACCTGCATCAATAAGCTTCTGAATTGATTTCTTCAGATTCCAACACTTCTCTATGTCATACCCCGGGACATCTGAGCAATATGCACACCTTTGAGAAAAATCAAACTTCTTTGGAAGAGGGTTTGGCATTTTTATCTGAATCGGCTTCAACATGTCCAATTTCCTTAACCTCTGGAACAGACTGGCATATGACTCTCCCAATGGAGTGAAGGTTTTCTTCTTCTACAACCTCTCGTTCTTAAATGCTTGATTGGGCCGGAAACCTGATCCAGGGGGGTTTTGGTAGGCTCGTGGGGGTGGATAGGCATTTTGTGGAGCTGGGTACTGGGAAAGTGATGTACGACTTTGGGAGTTCTGTGGAAAGAAGTAACATTGGGGAGGGTCATCTGGTGCGCAAGGATATCCATAGGGCCGATGTCGAGGCTGGAAGTGTTGATCGGGAAAGCCCATCAGATCATCTTTTTTGTTTCTCTTTCTTCCACCCAAGCTTACTGGGATGTTCTGAATGTCTTTTGAACAACTCATGATTTTGCCTAAGTTGATTCCCTCTTCTACTAACTCCCCCATTTTTAACACATCATTGAAAGGCTTTCCCAAGGCCGGGGTCAAATGACTGAAGTAGGTGGGCCCCTGGGCTTGTAGGAAAAGCTCAACCATTTCCTCTTCACCAATCGAGGTATTGACTCGAGCAGCTTGCTCCCCCCATCTGAGCCCAAACTCCCTAAAGCTTTCCTCCGGCTTCTTTTCTATTCTAGATAGGGAGGAGCGGTTTGGGGTAGCGCCTGATTTGTATTGAAAGTATCGAACAAAATCTTGAGCCATGTTGCCCAGTGTAGGCCATTTACCAACATCTTAACGATTATGCCATTCCAAAGCTGCCCCAGTCAAGCTCTCACTGAAATACGCCATCAACAAATCATCTTTCTCGCCAACACTTCTCATTTCACTGCAATAATCCCTCAAATGGGCTACCAGATCTCCACACCCATCATACAAGTTAAATTGTGGCACTCTAAATCCCGCGGGCAGGCGAACATCAGGGGACACAGACAGTTCTTTGCAAGCCATGCTACCTTGGTCTCCCATTCCTTGCTTATTCTCTAGGGACTGTTTTATGCCTTTCAGCCTCCTGAATATCCCATCTCGCCCTTCTCTTGCTGTGACCTTTTCATTTCCAACATGAAGCTCATCCCGAGGGCTCTGTTTGTATGAGTAGGGAGCCTTGTGGGCAACCTCTGAGGGGTAATATTGGGCATCATGAGCTTGGACATAAGCGGGTGGATCTGGAGAGTATGGAGGATCATCTGGCATTGTGCCCGGAGCTTGGGTAAGGGTGGCATCTAGGAAGCTAGGTGGTGGCGGGGGTGGTGCCTTCCCAGTCATCCAAGCCTGATACATGTCTGCCATGTGTTGTCTCAACATCTTTACCTCTTCAACCAACCCATTGTCCTGTTCAACCAACTGCTTTCGGGCCACGGTATCAACCAACTCAGGTTTGTTTTTGCCTTCCATTGCCTTTGGACTTTATGTTGTGGAGAGGAGTCACTACTTCGGGAACCACAAACCAACCACCTTTCTGTACTGAATTGTCAACAACAAACTTGTTAGTGATTAGAGCTTAACAGACAGGCAACCGCACATTTGGGGAATGAATGCACCTAAGCAGTTAACCGTTCCTATTATGCATTTGATCGGTTGCTTGCGTCATCCCGACTTTCCTTATTTCCATTTGCAACTTCCTTTTTCTCTTTCTTCCTTCTTCTTTTTTTCCTTTTCATTTTTTCCTTTGCCCTCTCTTTGTTTTTATTCTCTCATTTTTCTCTTTTATTTTGCCATTGTTTCCTCCTCACGGTTTCTTATTTTCTCTCTTTTCCTTTTCTTTTTGCTCTTATTTTCCTCTCTTTTTCCTTGCCTCTTTTTATCACTCTTTTTTTTTCTTTCTTTTGGTTATGGTCGAATCCTATGGAGATTGCCTACGTATCATGACCCCGCATGAATCAGACCGAGCGTAGCTCTGGAGGATAAAAATAAATAATGAAACATTTTGGGATTTTCAAATTTTCATAAAAATAAAATGTTTTGATTGCAACGACTCATCCTACCGAATTTTTACAATAAAAACTAACAGACTCAAAAAGGAAACTAACAGGAGAAAAATCAAGACTCATTTTGACTCAAAAAGTTATCACTATTTTTTCAAAATTTTCATAAAAATATCCGGCTTTGCCAATACGGCCTTTCAGCACTTCGAGGAAGAAGATTTTAAGGCTGTTTTCGCTAACCGGTCAAAATCTTAAAAAATGACCAAAGGCGGCTGTTCTTGCAAAAACAGCCTTCCGGCGTCCTTTCGGGGACATTCGGCTATTTTGACAAGAATGGCATCACCCTACTTATTTACAACAAAAATAAATTTTTTGTTCTTTCTGGGCTATTTTTCAAAAAGGAAGTTGGATCCGATGGGGGTTGCCTACATATCTCACACCCTGTGAGAATCAAACTGGCGTAGTTCGGGCAATTTTGACAAAACAAAAACCAACCTTTTTTCTCTTTTTTTCCACAAAAAAAAAATTTCTTTTCTTTTTTTTTTTTTTAAAGAAACTTCGGCAGAGTTTCGGTATATTTTGGGACATTGGTTTTTTTTCAAATATAGACAATAACCTCTCCGAGACCTCACATTGGCTTTCTTTCTCTCAACTTTTCCTCTATAAGCCGGTCAGCATACAAATCCGAAGCAAAGAATGCACAGATAGCAAGTAAGATGCATCAGGATGGTCTTTTCATTTCGGGTACACCTGTCCTAGACGGACCCAACCCCTGTGTTGAGTCCCCTAAGTCAAATGCACATGATGCAAACAAGCGTTCCTACTAGGGATCTGGCATGAGGCTGAGTTATTCTAGGTTCAAAACCTGGGTATATGTTCTAGACTGTGTACCCGAGCGGACAACTCGAGTCGAGGAGGGGGCTATGTACCGGGAACCAAAAGGCCATCCGGCTTAGTAACTTGTCCGAGCCTCTTTCTTATTTCAAGGTATGACACTAACAGAATAGGGAGTCTCGACCAGCGAGCACATCCCCGAATATGAGAAGAGAAGGATTTCGTAGAAGTTTATATATACAGTTCAGATAATATCAAAACGGTAAAAAGCAATATTTGCACATTAGTCCCAAACATGTAATAAAATCAGATAATAAACAAAGCCAAATACAAAAATTATTCCAAGCTCGAATTCTGAACCCTGAACCAGAGATTCTGGGTTTTTATCCCCAGCAGAGTCGCCAGAGCTGTCACACCTCCTTTATTACCTACACCCCCATAAAGGGATGTATAAGGGAGTTTTTCCAATTAAAGGACAATCGAAACGGGATTATTTATTTAAAGATTCAGAGTCGCCACTTGGGATAGTTATGGTGTCCCAAGTCACCAGTTCAAATCCCGAATCGAGGAAAGATTGACTTTGTATTATAGTCCGCGAACCAGAAATCCGGGTAAGGAATTCTGTTAACCCGGGAGAAGGTGTTAGGCATTCCCGAGTTCCGTGGTTCTAGCACGTTCGCTCAACTGTTATAATTAGCTCAATTATCTGATTTTAGAACATTTTGAACCTAGGTGCTTTTTACTTTAACCGTTTTTATTCATTTTTAGGAATATTGCAACGCTGTTAAAACATGTCTTGAACCACGTCACATAAATGCACCTGCGGTCTTCGACATATTTTAACATAAATGCGCACCCGAATTTAGGAAGGTAAATTATTAAAATAACGCGCCTAAAGTAGCTACGCGTTTTTAACTTTGCGAAGGCCATGGAAATTTGCTAAATGGAATGCCTCGAATTCTAAGGATTTTAAAAGAAATACTTAAATGAGGGCCACGCATTTGAGATTTTATTTGGCGCAGCACACCTCAATCTATTTGCGAAGAGTTTAATTTAATTAAAGCCAAAGTGCAGGACTTCTAGTTACTCAAGAATTGCCTAAATAACTCGTTGAAGACTACAAGGAAGATCCTACTTTATTCTAAAGAAATATTTAGGCCCAAACAATGACGGCCCCATCGCGATTTCCCTCTGAATTGGGCCTGAGACCAATCCACATCTACTCAAGACAGGACTCAAGTTCGAGTTTGGACGGCACCAACACATAAATCGAAACCACCATTTGATTGGACATTTTTCGACATTGTTATACTGTTACCTCACTCCCAGATTAAAATGACTCCCTCAAATTTAGCAAACATGTATTAGCAAGTGTTTCTTTATAACTCATTTTCATCCTTTGAATCTCCTTTCTAGATGATCAAAATTAACTTGTAAAGCAACAAGAAATTTAAAAAAAATCAGGTTCATGCCAACATCCTAAATACAGGATTTAACCAAGAGTCACTTGACAACTTCCTATTAATGCGAGACTGTTTTATCATAACAACAACATAGACCTAACGATTGCAGAAATTCTGAATCATGCACCACAAGAGTTAATCTCCTAATTTACTTCATTAATACAGTCAAAACTCAAAGATAGAAACAAAATGAACACACAATGTGAAATCTAACACTAGTTATAGAATCTGACAACAAATCATGAGGAAAACACATATGCTAAGCTAACACGATCTAAATTTTCATTACGACCATTCTGTGACAAATACACTAATCAGAATTCCAAAGCTACATGGTAATCATGAAATTGAAAAAGAAAAGAAGAGATGAAGTTTAAGAACAGCATCACGTTTCATCCCATTTTCCAATTCATGCTTCGAGTTATACATCAAGTAACACCCATGGGGCTGCCTGGAAATGAGAGGAAAAGAGGTGAATAAAGCAAAACACAGTAGCAAATCATAGCCCAGAATTGGTCAATGCAACAGTAAAAACAACTTGGGGAAAATCGGAGAAAATAGCAGAAGAAATCCAAACTGTTCCAAACCAACACTCAATCCATTTCAAATTCCATAATAATGAACTACTATTTTCAGGAGTTGAACAGAATCAGAAAATCACTGAAATTCAATGAAAAAAGTAAAATTTCTGCAGTTTTGTATTTTTCTGGATTTTATCTCTGAATTTTCTAGCCGTTCTGATTTTTCAGATTTTTTCTCTCTGAATCCCCGACTTGAAAGGCAAGAAAAGGTGCCTTTATAGGCAAGGGAAGTAGGGCAGCCTAGACAATTTAGTTTTGCAATTAGGCCCCTTTTCAATTTTTATTTTAGCTTAACTACCCTTAGTTAAAAATCTGAAATTCAAATTACACCCCCCACCCAGCATCCTAGAAGCTTCTCAGTTAGTTAGCAAAAGATTCCCATCCCCAAACTATCCCTGAACCCCTGTTAATTTACTTTTCAATTACATAACCTAGGCCAAATTAACCCAAGACCCCAAATGAATGGGTCTCTTAGCTGGGTCAATGATGACCACAGTTAACCTAAACCATCACAAATGATCGAACAAAGCAGGTCAATTTCAGAAAAAGAAAATAAACAATAATTCAAAACTTTACGATTATACCTAACTTTAACTACCAACTAAGATGAACTCCATTATTAAAGAAAACAAGACAAAAATGAAGCAAGTAAAAAAAAGAACAGAAATTCTACAATTAGCAGAGTTGTGGGCAGAAAGAATGGACAGTGCCAATTTAACGCCAGAATATCTTGACAAAACGAAACGAATCGACGAACGATGACGGGAGTAGATATTTGGCCAGAATCCGATGAGTTCTCCAAAATCTGGCGACCTCGGAATGAACTAAAACCAACGCCAATCTATTGCTCATGTTAAGAGCAATCGACTAACGTAAGTTATAGGTCAAAGCGAGCCGGAACTCTGCGCGAATTTAGAAGAAACATGATAAACTAGGGTTCGAACTTCTTAGATTTGGAATTGGGGGAATTTCGTTGGGTGTTTTGGGAAATAAGGGTATGGACAGGATTTAGAAGGGCCTGGGGGTTGCATGGTATGAATTTGGGGTGGTTTGGTGGTGGCGTCGCCGGCGGATGGTGGTGGGAATTTGGGGCGGCTGCTAGGGTTTTGAGTCTCTGAAAAGGGGGAATTGAGAGAGAGACGATGAGAGAGAGAGAAGGGGGGGTGAGAAGATTCGGACATATAAGTATTAAACACACCCTAGTTCTGAGCCGTGGGATCAAAGATCCTCGACGGCCCAGATCTTTGGCTGTCCTAAACGGGGTCGTTTGGTTGGGGGTATGGGAAATGGACCGGGTCAAGGGGAAACTGGGCTGGGTCTTGGCCGAATTCAACGGGTATGGGGAGGGGAAATTATCTGGGCCCGGGTAAAATGTTTAAAACTAGCCCAAATTGTCTCTCACCTTTTTTATTTTCACTTCTTTTCAAATCCTCTTTTTCAGTTCTTTCTTTTTCTTTTTCCTCAAAATTAAAAATAAAAACCTAAATAACAATTAAAAACAAATTAACCTATCAAATTAATTAACTCATATTACCATTGTTAACTAAACCAAATTAAAGGACAAACTACCCAAAATTCAAAATTAAAACTAAAAATGTAAAATAAACTATTTTTTGTGATTTTTCCCTTTTTATAGAATAACTAATTTGCTAATTAATCCTAAAATGTAGAATTAAAACCTAAATGCAAATGCACATATATTTTTTTGTATTTTTCCATTAATTAAATAAAATAAACATGCACAGAAAATGCCACGAAAATCCATAAAATTGCAAATAATGAAAAAAGATTTATTTTGTTTTGAAATTATGGGAGTAATTCATATAGGGGAAAAACCACGTGCTCACATTCATAACCTCGAAGTCATTTTAGAACCAATAATTGTGACTAGGTGCATTGCACATAATGTGAGATTATCTTATGTTAAATGCCCTAACGCTAACGTGATGACTTCATTTTTGTTATCTTCATAGCAGAAAGGTGGTTGGTTTGTGGTTCTTAAAGTGGTAACTCCTCTCTACAACATAAAGTCAAAAGGCAATGGCAGACAACAACAGAATTGAGTTGGTTGATACCGGTGCCCGAAAGCAATTAGTTGAACAGGACACTGGGTTGCTTGATGAGGTAAGGATGTTAAGACAACACATGACGGACATGTATCAGGCTTGGATGATTGGGAAGGCACCACCCCCGCCACCACCTAGCTTCATAGATGCTACCCTTACCCAAACTCCGGTCATAGTCCCAGATGATCCCTCATACCCTCCAGATTCTCTCGCTTGTCACAGCTTTCCCAACCACCCTAGCAGCACCATTACTCGTCCTCCAACTACCTTTCCCAAAAATTGCCCACCTGTCACATCCACTATCCCCACGATCACAACTTCCCAACAATCTTCCCCTCTTAGATCCAACAATGAACACCCACTCAAAACTCATGATGCCCAATATTACCCCTCAGAGGTTTCCCACAAGGTCCCCGACTCATACCATCATAGCCCTCGGAATGAGCCTCATGTTGAAAATGAAAAGTTCACGGGAAAGGAAGGGCAAGAGGAGATATCCAGGAAGTTGAAAGGTATACAACAGTCCTTAATGAACATGCAAGGGATGGGAAATCAGATTAACATGTCTTACAATGACTTGTGTATCTTCCCTGATGTTCATCTGCTCGCGGGGTTTAAAGTGCCAAAGCTTAACTTATATGATAGACGTGGAGATCCGGTAGCCCATCTGAGGGGTTATTGCAGTGAACTGAGAAGTGTTAGCGGGAAAGATGAGCTGCTAATGGCGTATTTCAGTGAGAGCCTGACTAGGGCAACCTTGGAATGGTATACACGTCAAGATGTCAGTAAGTGGCATACATGGCATGACATGGCTCAAGATTTTGTTTGACACTTTCAATACAATATAGACATTACCCCAGACCGCTCCTCCCTATATAATATGGAAAAGAAACCGGAGGAAAACATTAGGGAGTTTGGGCTCAGATGGAGGGAACAAGCTACTGAGTCAGTCCCCCGATTGGTGAAGAAAAAATGGTTGAGCTTTTCCTACAAGCCCAGGGGCCCACCTACTTCAGTCATTTGATCCCGCCCTTAGGTAAACCTTTCAATGATGTGGTAAAAATGGGGGAGATGGTAGAAGAGGGAATCAAGTCAGGCAAAATCATGAGTTACTCTGCATTGAAAGATACTACAAAAGACATTCAAAACATCTCAGTAAGTTTGGGTGGAAGAAAGAGAAATAGGAAAGATGTTGTTGAGCCGCGCCAACGACAGGATCCAGTGGGCATTCCTGCTCAACGTTTTCAGCCTTGATATCGACCCCATGGATATCCCTGTGCTCCATATAATCCTCCCCAATGCTACTTCTCTCCACAAAACCCCCAAAGTCGTACATCACCTTCCCAGTACTCCGTCCACAATGCACCACCATATGCTCCACATCCATAGGGCCCGCGATGGCCTGCACCACTTCCACAAATGTCTTACCCGTCCCCTCAAGCATGTCAACCACTTACCCGCAAAAGGTTCCAACCAAGGCCAGAGTACAAAATGAAAAGGCAACAACAAAAGGAAAAGACTTTCACTCCCATTAGAGAATCGTATGCCAGTTTGTTCCAAAGGTTGAGGCAATTGGACATGTTGAAGCCGATTTAGATAAAAATGTCGAACCCTCTTCCAATGAATTTTGATTCTTCTCAAAGGTGTGCATATTGCTCTAATGCCCCGGGTCGCAGCATAGAAAAGTGTTGGCATCTGAAAAGAGCAGTTCAGAAGCTTATTGATGCAGGTGACATTGTCGTGCAAAATCCAGATGCAGTAGACACTAGCCAAAGTCCATCGCCTGTTCACAATGAGACACATATGGTGGTTATGATTTGTGTTGAAAAGGAATACGAGAATTCTTCTGTGATCCTCGGAGGGCCATTTGCTGCAAAGCTTTCAGCACTATCAGTCTCGGTTCTGGAGGTTGATCTTAATAACGAGCTGGCAAAAGGGACCCAAACGCAATTTGCTAAAGTCAAAGTAATGGAGACTTGTGAAGGTCCTAGTGCTGTTGATGCGACACTCAGTGGCTAAGATGTTGAGCTTGGTGATTGGAAAGATGCTCCTTTCGTGGCTAACTGGGAAGGAGTCTTGGTAGTTTATTTTGTTGTCATTTCTATTGTCCGGGTTATCTCAGGGTGTAATCTGGATATTGTCTTGTGACTCAAACCCTTCTATCCTTTTTATTTTGCCTAGTTTGTTTAGTCGTAGTAACTATTTTAGTGTTATCTAGGTTTGTTCCAGGGTTGTAACCCCAGTTTATGTTGTTCAAACTCTTTCACCGTCTGTCTAATGCAATTTTCTGGTTTCTGTTATTTCTGGTCATTTTTTGTTTAATTCTCTTCTCCTTTTATAGTTCTTTTCATGCTGGCTCTAGTGACATGACATGCACACATAATTCTAGGCCTGGTCTTAAAAGTTAGTTTAATCATGAAGCAATGAAACAAGTTTGAAGATGATAGGGACATTTGAGGGAAATAAGTACAGGTTTGGACATCTTGAGGTCATTTAAAGCCCGAATTGTGTGAAATTGGGGCAGATGGTTTGGGAAGTTAAGAGGACAACAAGAATTTGTTACAAGAAAGTGCGTCCAAGACAGCTTGAAGCAAGCAACTTTCAGTTCAAGTGCATCTCAAGTTACAACATAAAGCCAAGGGAGTTTGCTCCAAACTGACGGAGCACATCCATTTTGAAGAAGAAATCACCCAAGAAGAGCTATGTACTTGACAAGGCACTAAAGAAAGGTGGAAGGCATATATGTGATACCAACCCGATGTTACAAATGAAATACTATGCATGATCTTCATTTTTCATCTTCAGGTTGCATGTGTTATACTTGGTATTCTTAGAGATTGGGAGGCCCTCCTTCTACTATCTAAACACTTTATCCTTTGTTACCCCTTTTGAGCCTTATTTGTTTTCTTTCATACCCCTTTTTGGAATCAGTAGCGAAGTTCAAAAACACAGATACAGAAGATAAATAAAGAAAAGAAAAGAGAAGAAAAGAAAAGAAAAAGAAAAAAAGAGAGAAAAAGAGAGAGAAAAGAAGAAAAGGAAAAAGAGAAAAGTACAAAAAAAACAAAGCAATTCCTATGTCATGAACTACATTCGACCTGATTCCTTTTAAGGATACGTAGGCAGCCTCACAGTTCGGTCCCATCAAAATAAAACTCGAAATTCCCCAGGCAAGGAAACTGGGGCAGAAGTTGCGGTTTTGTAAAAGATCTAATTCCAACAGTTGTAATCCTGAACCCATTCAAGTTGTTTTGAGCCTTTATGATATCCTTTCTTTCTAACCCTGTCCAAAGCCACATTACGGTCCAATAAAGACCTCCCAGATAATCTTTGAGAGTGCCGAGCTAGACATGCCAGGAGCATATGATGTTTTACTATGTGTAATGCCTTGTCATCTGCGGAATTAGAGGAAATAAAAAGAAAAGAACAAAATGAGAGAGTCTTATTGGTGAAAACCTTCACAGGCACCATAAGACGACGGTGAGTTGAGAGAAAGAACAAAATGAGAGAGGCTTGATGGTGAAAACCCTTCGGGCACCACAAGTCGAATAAGGATCGTGAATCAGCTAGGATGATCGGAGCCTTGAAGCCCAGTTTCACGGCGAAGAGGTACAACAAGAGTTGAACATTAGACTTTCTTGACAGATTAGGCCATTAGTCCAAAAATGTGTGTCATGGTCATTAGAGTTTGGTGTCCATATTTGATAAGTTTCTACTTTGTAGTTTTCTTGCTAGATCTCATTGTCCCTTACTCTGCTCTTTTTGTTGTTCAAGTCCTCCTTTGAGTCAGTTTGGTCAAAACAAGTGAGAAATGACTTCAAAATATGTTACCAGCTTTTAATTGCACAAAGCGGAGTCTGGCTAGTGCAACAGAGTGGTATAAGTCAAGAAAGAGCAGTATGCGCACTGAGTTGGTAACAATCAACGTGCTTTGGGATTTATGTGAAATACAATTCAACAGATAGAGGGTGTTGTGTTTGAACGGATCAATGGTATTTTCTGTGATAAGGTTGACAGAGAAAGTGGTTAACCAATAACAAGCAAGGTCTTCCAAGTGGAAATTAAAGTTATCATGGCAAGTGAAGGAGCAACAGACCTCAAGGCCAAGTTCAGTGGCATACATCAGGAAAGAACAGCAAGCGCACTGGGTTGGTAACAATCAACGTGCTTTGGGATTCATGTGAAATACAAAGGTTCGACATATGTCAATTCATGAGCACAATGCAACAGATAGAGGGTTTGGGTTTGAACGAATCAGAGGTATCTTCTGGGATAAAGGTGACAGAGAAAGTGGTTAGTCAATAAACAAGCAAGGTCTTTCGAGTTGAAATCAAAGTTATCATGGGAAGTGAAGGAGCAAACGCCCTCAAAGTCAAGGCCACAAACCAACCACCATGTTTAAACTCACAAGTTTTCTTTGTTTGAAATAGGGACGAAGTCTATGTCCGAATCAAGCTTGGGATCCTGAATTTTTAAGTGTCGTGACCACATTTTGTCAGCACAAAGGCTGTGCAAGAAGGTTTTTACTTGCAGGTGCAAACTGGGGCAAAATTTTTTTGTTCGTTTTGTTTGTTTTGATTGCAGGCACCCACATGGAAAACAAGGGAACACAG
The DNA here is from genome assembly GCF_001879085.1 of Nicotiana attenuata. Taxonomy (NCBI): domain Eukaryota; kingdom Viridiplantae; phylum Streptophyta; class Magnoliopsida; order Solanales; family Solanaceae; genus Nicotiana; species Nicotiana attenuata. The sequence continues at coordinate 37,927 of NW_017674342.1, read as the reverse complement.
TGCAATCAGGCGCCCACCTGGAGAACAAGGGAAAACGGTTCAAGTTTCAAGGGAAAGCAGTTTCGAAGGAAGACAGTTCAAGTTTTAGCAATCAGGCGTCCACCTGGAGAACAAGGGAAAACAGTTCAAGTTTCAAGGGAAAGTAGTTTCGAAGAAAGACAGTTCAAGTTCAGCAATCAGGTGCCCACCTAGAGAACAAGGGAAAATAGTTCAAGTTTCAAGGGAAAGCAGTTCAAGTTTCAAAGGAAGACAATTCAAGTTTCAGCAATCAGGCGCCCACCTGGAGAACAAGGGAAGACAGTTCAAGTTTCAAGGGAAAGCAGTTTCGAAGGAAGACAGTTCAAGTTCAGCAATCAGGCGCCCACCTGGAGAACAAGGGTAAACAGTTCAAGTTTCAAGGGAAAGCAGTTCAAGTTTCAAAGGAAGACAATTCAAATTTCAGCAATCAGGCGCCCACCTGGAGAACAAGGGAAAACAGTTCGAGTTTCAAGGGAAAGCAGTTCAAGTTTCGAAGGAAGACATTTCAAGTTCAGCAATTAGGCGCCCACCTGGAGAACAAGGGAAGATAGTTCAAGTTTCAAGGGAAAGCAGTTTGGACAGAAGACAGTTCAATTTCAGCAATCAGGCGCCCACCTGGAGAACAAGGGAAGACAGTTCAAGTTTCAAAGGAAAACAATTCAAGTTTCAAGGGAAAGCAGTTCAAGTTTCAAAGGAAGACAGTTCAAGTTTCAGCAATCAGGCGCCCACCTGGAGAACAAGGAAAAACAGTTCGAGTTTCAAGGGAAAGCAGTTCAAGTTTCAAAGGAAGACAGTTCAAGTTTTGGCAGTCAGGCGCCCACTTGGAAAACAAGGGAATTCACTTCAGAATGCAATTCAAGTCAGCAACAAAAGAAGCTCAAGGCAAGAATGCGAGTCAACAGTCCGAGATGATCAACAGAAGTTAGTCACAATCCAGAATTAAAAAAAAAAGCAAGAAGTGAATCTAAATGCAGAAGTTGATGAAAGATGTGAGCTGCTCAAGACATGGCTGAGGTCACAAGCACTGCATGTCTGATCTTGATCCAAAAAAGCTGAAGAAGAATGAACTAGCACCTGCAGCTAGCAAGCGTCAAGGTTCAAACCTAAAGTCTGCATGAAGAACCATTCAAGACTCAAGATTATGCTTCAGAAGACTTATAGATAGGAATCTTGTAACTCATAGTTGACAGGCTTAGTTAGTCTTTTTCATTTTTTTTTGATTTTGGTGTAATAACATGACCGCGGACCGGAACCTCGACGGAACGGCACCTCAATCGGCTCTCCACCTCGGTATACTCCATCACTGTTCCTACTTCTGAACTACACGTGGCCTGATTCCTTTATAGCCAAGGATATGTAGGTAGCTCAAATACCAGGGCTCGATTACATTCTCTTATCTTTTAGCTTTTGGTCTCTCAAAATAAGGGTCGGGTCAAAAAATCTGTCTAGTCATTCTTTGTCTGAAAATACTTCGTGTTTCCAGTCAAAGAGGGGCAGCTGTAGACATGTGATTTTTGACCCTTCCCAAGATTTTACACATTTTTAGCGTAAATATTTAGTTTAGGTTTAATATCGCTATTTTAAATAGTTTTGACTCTTTTACTTTATTTTATCACAAAAATAAAAATTACAAAAAGAAAATCTTTTATTTAGCTAATTAACATTTTATCTAGTTATTTTTAACTATCAACTTTACATAAAATTCAAAAATACAAAAATAGTTCCACTCTGTTTTTAGGAATATTACTTTAATCTTTTGCAATAATTTTAATCTAATTCCATTTTTATCTTTTAGTATGATGTTTGAAAAATACAAGAAAAAAATAGGTTTGTTTTAACGATTAGTCTTATTTTAATAGTTAGTTTATTTAAGTAGGATTAATTAGTAAATAAGGTAACATTTTAGTCTTGTTCACGGAGGAAGAATAAAATTTGGGCTCAAACGACCAATTTTTAGGCCTAATTTTCGGACCTAGCCCATAACAACCCAAGTCCAATACCCCTAAAACCCTAGAAAGAAGCTTAAAAAACAACCCTAGACCTAAAATGAGCATCAACCTTGAATACGCAAAAATAGGAACCTAGAGCTAACACCTAAAACGGGAAGACTATTAGCATCCCCCCCCCCCCACCCAATCGGATTTTGACCTTCTTCAGCACCACCGGCCTCTAACCTGCCGAACACCATCTCTACAAAACCACCTCCCATCACCAAAGCCCCCTGAACCCACCAGCGAGCCCACCTCCATTCCGCCGCTGCTGCCGAGAGAACCATGGAATTTAATGGAGCTTGAGTGAGCCAATTTCAGTCAAAGTTCCGTTCGTTGGTTCCGATTTAAGGCTATTGTTGCTGTCCAGTTTTTCCGTCAAGTTTGCGTTGCTGGACTTTGATGTTGCTGTAAACCAAATTGGAGCTTTTTTTCTTACTAATTGAAGAATCAGTTCCGTCGTTAGGCCATCAGACCTTCATTTGCTCTTTTACCTACAGTTTTCTCGGCAATCTAGGTATGATCTGAATATATATGTAATTCGTCATAATTTTTGATGAATGAAATTATGTTAGTTAATATCACATATTGGGTGATTTTGATGCTTAATGTGTGCTTTCAGCAGTAGTGTTTGAGTATTGTTTTCTCCGGTTAAATCCGTATGATACTCGATGCTCTCAATCAAATGTGTTTGGATCTAGCTAGCTAGTTGTTGGTGACTAAAATAGGTTTTCTGTTGGATTCACATGATCCATGCTGATTCCAATCAAATAGGCTTGGGTCCAATTGGTTAGAGATTAACGATTGTTTCATAGTTTATCGAGAATTCGAAATCATGTTTGTTAGATTTAAAGTTACTAGTATGAGATTAATCGAAACTATGTCGGCCATGTTAACTTTCGATACCTTTGTTTTCATTAATTTGTTAATCATGAACAAAGACTTCAATTTGAGTGCTTTCAATGTTGTCGTGCCAAAGGTTCACGTTTGTCTTTTGTCTTAGTGTTATATTTGTATCTTCACACTTCATTCTTATTTGGAATGCGAAGGTTCTGTTTGACTGATTCTGGTTCTTGAAAGTTAAAGTGTTAGAAGTTTTTGTCTGTGAAGCCATTTTGAAGTGAATCATGTAATTAGGAATGGAGATTTGTTTGTGAAAGGAATGTTAATTGCAGCTTTTGCTCTCTGAACGTTTTGAGAATTGATAGAAATCGTTTTCCTTGATCATCCGATTCCCAGGAAGTCTAGCTATTTAGAAAGCTGCAATTGTTTGACATGTACTGTTATTCAAAAGCGTTTTAAATCCAAAAATAATCCTAAAACAGGCTGCAAGTAGCCTAGTAAGGTAATTGAACTTGCTAATAAATTCAATAGCTAATCTTACACCTCTTCCGCAAATAATTTTCCATACTTCTTAGGGCCTCACAATAATCTCAAAATTAGTTTTAGGAAAATCATGAACACCGTAGCTGGCTTTAGGCGAGACTTAATCTATCGTCGTGATTGTGGACACGTTCGCGTGACATAATTACGATTCTAAAAACAAAACCGGAGTATGCGTTCGCGCAACTTTGGCCAAACTTTCTTAATAATAATAAAGCGTTATTAATTGTGGACACATTCACGTGACATGATTTTTTACGCGCTGAATGGAATGAGCACACGTACGCGTGACTCGTTTTAGGATAATTTCTTAATTAAAAGAGGCAAATGCACATAGGTTCTAAAAATGAGTAATTAGACAATTTGATTAAGCCAAGTATGATCAAAGCGACCGTGCTAGAACCACGGAACTCGAGAATGCCTAACACTTTCTCCCGGGTTAACAGAATTCCTTACCCGGATTTCTGTGTTCGCAGACCATAAATAAGAGTCAACTTTCCTCGATTTGGGATTTTAAACCGGTGACTTGGGACACCATGAACTATCCCAAGTGGCGACTCTGATTTTAAATAATAATCCCGTTTCGATTGTCACTTAAAGTGGAAAAAACTCCCTTATACCCTTTCCGGGGATAGTAAAAAGGAGGTGTGACACATTCTGGACATTTTTCTTGTAAGTCGAAAATCAGTCTTTGAATGCCAATGAGGTTTTTAAAATAACCACTGCGTTTAGCTACCATTGTCTAAAATTAGTCCTCACATCTAGACAGCATGAATTAGAGGTACTAAATACCTCCAGGGCTACAATGAAGGGACGGGCACGTATAGAATTTGTTTAATTAAAAGCGCTTATATAACAACTAAGTGGAGGGTAAATGGGTAGTAAAAGGATATGATGACCTGTGCGCTAATGCCACGTGTAACCCCTCTAGTTAAGGAAGGTTTACCGGGTATTGTATAGATGTGATCCTGTAGGCTAAAAAACCTAGGATTCCTTTTACCCCTTGTTTTGAATGTAATTTGTCTAATTTGCTTTATCTGTTTACAAGACTAATTCACATCATTTGAGTTCGGCCGGGACCCACCGTTGCGGACCGCGAGGGGTGCCTAACACCTTTCCCTCAAGGTTATTTCGAGCCCTTACCGAAATCTCTGGTAATGCAAATCGGTTTTCTGAGTTACTTGCCTTAGGTGCCCTAACGCACCTTAAATCCGTTAGGTGGAGACTCTTCAAAATTCAAATACCCAATTCCCGAAAGGAAAAGAAGTTGTCCCAGAATGTCGAAACCCGGACTCCGCGAGGAAAAAGGATACACGACAGTACTTAGATTATTTTCAGCAATCAATAGCATTAAACGTAGATTAGAAACAAATCCAAGCATGGTTAGAAGTGTAATTAAAAGCAACACATATAGCTAGATTAGATAGAAACCCAACTCCCAATCAATATTAACTCCCTGTGGATATCGATCCCAACCTTTCGGGTAAAAGCTGCATCGACAACTCCTCGCCATTATATAGTGGTGCTGGGTTGGAGCCGATCACTTTTTGTAATTTTAACTGTGTATAAATAGATTTTTTCACATTTTTAGGTTATCTTTTATATCAGTGATCTCGTGAACAGTCGTACTTTACCATTTAGAGTAATTTGAAAGTAGCTTTAGCTTATATTCTTAGATTTTGTTCTTGTAATCAACTTTTATGGCTTATATTTCATCTCCATCTTTGTTTTCTACCTTGATTATGAGTAGCTAAACCCATTAGCTAGGGTTGTGACCCAACCCTAGTGTGGGTATTTAATGGGTCTTCAATTTTAGGGCTTATTTGTTTATGGGCTAGTGATATTTAGCTTAATCCATGCTTTAATTGTAGAATTGGTGGTTGCAAACACTGATTCGTGCCTTGATGACTTAGACTTTTCTTGAGAAAGATAGATAGTCTAGGAAAATTAGGCTAACAAGGAATTGGGGTGCATTCAAGAGATTGATAGCCCCAACTAAAGGGTTAAATCTAGAGATAGTAATACCCGACTTGAGCCAACATCATTTGTTATGCATGAACACCCATTTGGACTTGAGAAAGTCAAATCGGGCAAAGTCACTCAAACTATCGAGAGGTATAGAGTGAGCACTTATGTGTGAAAGTTATATCACGACCCCAATCATAATAAGCTTGTCCTAAACTCTAGATCCCATTAGATACTCGCCTAGGTCTAAGTCACTTCCCTAGTGCTTTTTATCACTTGAGAAAACTCCTACAAAAAAATTGCACTTAGATTACTTTCAGCAATCAATAACATTAAATGTAGATTAGAAACAAATCCAAGCATGGTTATAAGTGTAATTAAAAGTAACACACATAGCTAGATTAGATAGAAACCCAACTCGCAATCAATATTAACTCCCTATGGATATCGATCCCGACCTTTCGGGTAAAAGCTGCATCGACCACTCCTCGCCATTATATAGTGGTGCAGGGTTGGAGCCGATCACTTTTTGTAATTTCAGCTGTGTATAAATAGATCTTTTTCACATTTTTAGGTTATCTTTTGTATCAGTGAGCTTGTGAACAGCCGTACTTTACCATTTAGAGTAATTTTAAAGTAGCTTTAGCTTATATTCTTAGATTTTGTTCTTGCAATCAACTTTTATGGCATATATTTCATCTCCATCTTTGATTTCTACCTTGATTATGAGTAGCTAAACCCATTAGCTAGGGTTCTGACCCAACCCTAGTGAGGGTATTTAATGGTCTTCAATTTTAGGGCTTAGTTTTTATGGGCTAGTGATATTTAGCTTAATTCATACCTTAATTGTAGAATTGGTGGCTGCAAACACTGATTCATATCTTGATGACCTAGACTCTTCTTGAGAAAGAGAGACTAAGTCTAGGAAAATTAGGTTAACAAGGAATTTGGGTGCATTCAAGAGATTGATAGCCCCAACTAAAGGGTTAAATCTAGAGATAGTTATACCCGACTTGAGCCAACATCATTTGTTATGCATGAACTCCCATTTGGACTTGAGAAAGTCAAATCGGGTAAAGTCACTCAAACTACCGAGAGGTATAGAGTGAGCACTTATGTGTGATGGTTATATCACGACCCCAATCATAACAAGCTTGTCCTAAACTCTAGATCCCATTAGATACTCTCCTAGGTATAAGTCACTTCGCTAGTATTTTTTATCACTTGCGAAAACTCCTACAAAAACATTGTACTTAGATTACTTTCCGCAATCAATAGCATTCAACGTAGATTAGAAACAAATCCAAGCATGGTTAGAAGTGTAATTAAAAGCAACATGCATAGCAAGATTAGATAGAAACCCAACTCCCAATCAATATTAACTCCATGTGGATATCGATCCTAACCTTTCGGGTAAAAGCTGCATCGACCACTCCTCACCATTATATAGTGGTGCAGGGATGGAGCCGATCACTTTTTGGCATCGTTGCTGGGGAGTTAAATAGTTTTGGCTATCTATCTGACTAGTTGTGTGTCGTGTTTTTCTTTCCTTCTATTTTACTAACTTGTGTGAGTTAATCGATTCAGGTACAAAATGGCAAATAATGATCCTCTTGGAAATGTTCTCTCGGAGGAGGAGGTAGATGATAATGCTGAAGATGAGGTGCCTCTAGTACCTCAAACTTAAAGAAGAGGCCGACAGGCCAATGAAAACATTCCAAACCCTCCCCCATCTCCTTTGCGAGTAGCTCATTGGGTGCTTCCAAATGAAGTTTACGCAAGTGCGATTGTCCCACCCCGAATCCGGGCAGGCAATTTCCAGATCAAAAATGTTGTGTTGAACTTAATGGAGCAAAGAGGGTACTTCACAGGCGCTCCCCATCAGAATGCATATAAACATCTAAAGGGCTTTGTGGATACCTGATGGGAAGCAAACAGACAAATGTGTCGGAGGATGCATTGAGACTGAGATTGTTCCCTTTTCCACTTAGAGGGAAAGCTTTGTACTGGCTCGAAAGACTCCCCAACTATTCCATCACCATGTGGGATGAGTTGGCCGACAAGTTTACAGCCAAGTTTTTCTCACAGGAACATATGCCGACACTGAGAGATGAGATTCTCGCCTTTGAACAAGAGCTAAATGAACCGCTTCACGATATTTGAGAAAGTTATCGGACAATGGTTAAAAAATGTCCAAACAATGACATGACCGAAGCCATGATCCAGCAAACATTCTACCATGGCGACAACACTACCAACCAGTGTGTAGTTAACCAGCTAGCAGGGGTAAACTTTATGAACACACCTTATGCTGAGGCATGTGAGATACTTTATGATATGGAAGATACTTCCTCGGTGTGGCAAAGTCGAGCTAATGTGCCACAAGGTGATCCCAATGTCATTCACCTGCACAAAGAGCTCCATGACCACGGCCAAGCAATTGCAGAACTGACTACAATAATGAACCAGCTGGCCAAAGCTCAATTGCAGCAAGTTCAAGCGCCAACACAAGTGAATGCCATAGAAGAGGTAAATATGATGGTCAACAAGAGGCGACAAAGAGGTTAACAAAGGCAAGGAAATCCGGATCAATATGAGCAAGGTAGTAGTGGTTACAAACAAGATTATGGGTATGATGTTCAAAGTGAAGAAGTTTAGTATGTGAATGCTCCGAATCAACAACAATAGTGGAGATCCAAGTAAATTGGGGGAATCAAAACCAACAAGGAAATTGAACAGTGGGAATAATAACAACCAAAGCAACTGGGGAACAACAATCAGAATTGGGGCAACCAGGGCAATCAGGGCAATTGGGGTGGTAACAACAATAGCAACTGGGGAGGTAACAACCACCAAGGGGATTGGAATAATAGTAATCAAGGGAATCGGGGGCTGGGCTTTCAAAGGCCTCCGATGTATCAATAACCAAACAACCCGCCTCCATTTCTCTCTCAAGGTCCTGGCTTGTCAAACAATGAGATGGGAAGGATTGAGTTGATGTTTGAGCAAATGAAGAAGAAAAATGCCGACTCCGATGCCTAGTTGGCGTCCCATAATACTTCTATCCGAAACTTGGAGGTCCAACTTGGCCAGATTTCGCAATCTTTGAACACTCGCCCTAAGGTGGTACTACCTAGTATTACGGTAGTAAACCCGAAGGTTGGGAACAATACCGGCCATGCAATGGCAGTGACCTTAAGAAGCGGTAGAGGTGGTGAAGCAAGTACCTCCAAGCAAAAGAAAGTTGTGAGTGATGATGTTGAAGTGCAAAATGGCAAAGATCCAATAGTTGATGAGCAATTGAGTGAAGATAATTTGAATGGTGAGGTGAGAATTCATATTCATGACAATGAGGAGGAGACTCAAAATGACGTGAACCCGTCTAGGGAACACGTGATAGACATACCAGAAACGGTAATGCCTAAAGCCAAGGCTCCTTTGACAGGCCTCCTCCGCCTTACCCTCAAAGACTTGCAAAGCGAAAGAATGAAAACCAATTCAAGAAGTTTATTGAGATGATGAAAAGCTTGTCGATCAATGTGCCCTTGGTAGAAGCTCTTGAGCAAATGTCGGGATATGCCAAGTTTATGAAAGATTTGGTAACTAAAAAGAGATCTATGGATTGTGAGACCATCAAAATGACTCATCAAGTGAGTGCCACTGTGCAATCTATGGCTCCAAAGCTTGAAGATCCCGACGCATTTACCATTCCATGTACCATTGGGAGTGCGGATTTTGCAAAGGCCTTGTGTGATCTGGGAGCAAGTATAAATTTGATGCCTTACTCTGTATTCAAAACTTTGGGTATTGGTCAACCGAGAGCTACTTCAATGAGATTGCAAATGACGGATCGAACAATGAAGAGGCCGCTTGGTATTATTTATGATGTTCTTGTGCGGGTCGACAAGTTCATACTTCCTGCGGATTTTGTGATTCTGGACTGCGAGGTTGACTATGAGGTGCCGATCATATTGGGGAGACCTTTCCTAGCTACAGGGAAGGCTTTGGTTGATGTGGAAGCAGGGGAGCTCACTTTCCAGGTGGGTGATGAAAAAGTTGTGTTCCATGTCTGCAAATCAATGAGGCAGCCCAATAGCAACGAAGTATGTTCCTTTGTTGTTCTTGTGACCGAGGTGATTATTGAAGACACCAGTGCTGTGATAAATGTGGAGGACCCTTTGGAAGATGTGTTGTTAAACCATGATGTGACTGAGGATGAACTCTTGGTAGAGTATGTCAATGCTTTGCAAGGAATGGGTACTTACACATATGAGCCCCGGAAACTCTCCTTGGATCTTGAGAACCGAAAGACTCCACCAACAAAGCCCTCAATCGAGGAACCTCCCGTATTGGAGTTGAAGCCTTTGCCTTCACACCTCAGGTATGAATTCTTGTGCCCTTGTTCAACTTTCCTATTATTCTTTCTTCGTGCTTAACTAACGTGCATGTAGATACCACCCTTGAGGTGCTCCAAAGAAGGAAAAAGGCAATTGGATGGACTCTAGCTGATATTCGGGGGATAAGCCCCGCCTTTTGCATGCATAAGATTATACTTGAGGATGATGCCAAACCCTCGGTGGAACATCAAAGGAGGTTGAATGAGGATATGCAAGAGGTCGTCAAGAAGGAAGTTATCAAGTGGCTAGATGCAGGGGTTGTGTACCCCATCTCGGATAGTTCATGGACTTCGCCGGTACAATCTGTGCCGAAGAATGGTGGTATGACTGTGGTCACAAATGATCAAAATGAGTTGATCCCTACTAGGACTGTCATCGGATGGAGGGTATGCATGGACTACCGGAAGCTGAACAAAGTGACCCGCAAAGATCATTTTCCATTGCCCTTTCTTGACCAAATGTTGGATAGACTTGCTGGGCGTGCTTACTACTGCTTTTTGGATGGGCACTCAGGTTACAACCGGATTGCACCAGAGGACCAAGAGAAAACCACCTTCACATGCCCATATGGGACCTTTGCATTTTCACGGATGCCATTCGATTTGTGTAATGCACCGCCTCTAGCGGTGCATGATGGCCATCTTTACGGATATGGTGTAGGACTTCTTGGAAGTGTTCATGGATGATTTTAGTGTTGTGGGTGACTTCTTTAAAGAATCTTGACAAGGTGCTTGCCCGATGTGAAGAGACAAATCTTGTGCTTAACTGGGAAAAAATCCACTTTATGGTTGAGGAGGGCATTTTCCTCGGCCATAAGATCTCCAAGAACGGTATTGAGGTGGACAAGGCAAAGATTGAAGTGATTTCAAAACTCCCTCCTCCTACTTCTATCTAGGTGGTTAGGAGCTTTCTTGGGCATGCGGGGTTCCACCGAAGGTTCATCAAGGACTTCTCAAAGGAGGTGAATCCCTTGTGCAAATTGTTGGAAAAGGATCCAAGGTTTGTGTTTAATGAAGAGTGCATGCAAGCTTTTGGGCTTATCAAGTACAAACTGACAACCACTCCCATTATTACCGCACCCAATTGGAGCTTACCCTTTGAGCTTATGTGCGAAGTAAGTGTTGTTGCGGTATGAGCGGTTTTAGGGTAAAGGGTGAACAAGATGTTTCATCTGGTGTATTATGCAAGCAAAACTATGAATGATGCCCAGGTTAATTTGCCATGGAAAAGTTTAGGCCTTATCTCATGGGTGCCAAAGTGATTGTTCATACTGATCACGCGGCACTCCGTTACTTTATGAAAAAGTAGGACTCTAAGGCTAGGTTGATGAGATGGGTTCTATTGCTTCAAGAGTTTGACCTGGGAATTGTTGATCTAAAAGGGTGTGAAAATCAAGTGGCGGACCACTTGTCCCGCTTGGAGGAGGAGGGGAGGCCCCATAATGGCCTCGAAATTAATGATTCGTTCCCAGATGAACAACTCCTCTCCGTATCTTTGAATAGTATGCCTTGGTTTGCCGATGTTGCTAACTTTCTTGTGACCGGCATTGTCCCATGTGAGCTCTCTTCTAACCAAAGGAAGAAGATTAAATAGGATAGCTTGGATTACTACTGGGACGAGCCTTATCTTTTCAAGATTTGTAATGATGGTGTGATCCGGAGATGTGTTTCGGAAGAGGAGCAAATGAGTATTCTTGATGCTTTCCATTCCTCGCCCTACGGTGGTCATCATGGTGGGGCGAGAACCGCTTCAAAGGTTCTCAGCTATAGTTTTTATTGGCCTACATTGTATAAAAATGCTAGTGAGCTGGTGAAGAGATGTGATGAGTGTCAGAGAGCTGGTGGAATTTTCAAGAAGGATGAAATGCCTCTCACCACTATTTTTGAGATTGACATTTTTGACGTGTGGGGCATTGAGTTCATGGGACCTTTTGTAAGTACATGTGGTAACACGTACATTCTGCTTGTTGTTGATTATGTTTCCAAGTGGATTGAAGTTGTGGCTTTGCCTAACAATGAGGCATCGAGTGTAGTGGCTTTCTTGAAGAAAAATATTTTTACAAGGTTTGGCACTCCTAGGGCGATCATTAGTGATGGGGGTTCTCATTTTTACAACAAGGCCTTCGATACTTTACTCTCCAAGTATGATGTCGATCATAAAGTGTCAACCCCTTATCATCCCTAGGCTAGTGGACAAGTTGAGGTTTCCAACAGGGAGATAAAGACCATATTGTCAAAAACTGTCAATGCAAACCGAACTGATCGGTCAAAGAAACTGGATGATGCTTTGTGGGCTTACAGAACTGCTTACAAGACTCCAATTGGTATATCTCCGTACCGGTTGGTATTTGGGAAAGCGTTCCATCTTCCGATTGAGTTAGAGCATAAGGCTATGTGGGCACTGAAGAATTTAAACCTTGAATGGGATGTAGCTGCAAATCTCTGGGTAGAGCAACTAAATGAACTTGATGAGTTTAGGTTTCATCCCTATTCCAGCTCGTCATTGTACAAGGACAAAATGAAGTACTTAAATGACAAATATGCACGTAGCAAGGAATTCAAGGAGGGTGATTTGGTTTTTCTATTCAACTCTCGGTTACCACTGTTTCCGGGAAAGCTCAAGTCAAAATGGAGTGGCCCTTTTGAAGTGGTGCATGTGACTCCGTTTGGTGCTCTTGATTTGAAAAACAAAAATGGTTAAATCTTCCGAGTTAATGGGCACCAAGTGATGCTCACTCTTGGCAAGTTTGATGATTTCCACGTGGTGTCAATGATCCATTTCAAGTGATTGATGGTAACTTGCGTCGTGCCGCGATGTTAAATCAGGCGCTTCTTGGGAAGCAACCTATGTGATTTTCTTTCTTTTTGATTTTCTTCTTAGTGTAGGATTTGTTTTGGACTAACTGGTTGTGAAGTTTTTGTAGGAATTTTTTTGTGCAGTGCAGGACTGCTGCTGAGAAAAATTTGCCTAAGTGTGAGAATTACGCTGACCGCGCTTAAAATTTCGCGGTCAGTGGAAGCTTTTCGCGGGGGCGTAAATGGTCAGCGGACACGGACTTGAAAAGTCTAGAATAGCAACTCCCTGAAGTTGTAATCGCGTCCGCGGTTGAAATTTCGCGGTCGGCGTTGCTATTTCGCGTCCGCGGTTGGTTTTTGACTCTCAGCGATTCTTTCTTGGTAACAACCCGTCAATAAGGTAAAAGCGTGGCCGCGGTGGAATTCCACTGACCACACTCAGGTAGGTCTGTGGGTCCCTCTACTCGTAGTATAAATAGAAGGTCCCTTCTTCTTCTACCCTTTTCGAACCCTAGACTCTCACTGAACCTAAAGCACTGTTCATCATAGTATTGTTGGTCTTTCAATCTCAATTGTTCAAGAATAAGTCTTCTTCTACACATCTCATAACTGGTATGCTCAAATACTTGTATTAATTTTATTCCTTTCTTTTCTTTCATCTTTATTTTATTGTTTCTTTGTAATTAGGGTTAAATAGCTGCAAATACTAGGCTATGATGCTAAAACATTCAGGTGGGTACTTGTTGTACATGCCTAATAGGGGATAGGGTTGTTCATTATACCTGTTAATTGCTAAAAAAAAGTGAAACCCTAGGTCTAACAGAAGTCAAAAATGCCCGTCGGGTCTTAAATTTCGCGAACAACGGTTCAAGTTACGATATCCGCGTTCATGCTTTGTGAGAACTTAGTCACTTGTAGGTTCGAGGACGCGATGCTTTTTCCGCTGTCCGCGGTTGCCTTTACGCGGCCGTGTATCTTTTTCTGCGATAAGCGTTAATGAGTTTTAGAGAGTGGGTAAGTTGGTTCCACGGCCGCGTTCATTTTTACGCAGACCGCGTTGCATGTTTCGCGGCCGCGCCCCTTTTTCCACTGGCAGCGGTAACTCAACATTAGAGACTGGGTAGTCTAATCCCCAGTCTTTCGCGGCCGTGTTCCTTTTTACACAGACTGCGGTAGCCTTTTCACGGCCGCGCCTATTTTTTTGCGGTCCGCGGTGCCTGATTCTGAAGGCAGCATATGCAGGCCATTTGCAATGTTTTAGCATCAACTGCAATGCTTAACCATATGACTGATACCTTGTTCTGACTTTGTTTCATGCCTTGTTCTATGCAGACAATGGTTAGATCTTGAGGTGCACAACATAATCAACAAGGGAGGGGAGAGTCCTCCAGGGGCCGGGGGAGAAGAAAACAACCAGCTGCACCCCTAGCTCCTAGAAGGCTCATTAGAAAGAAAAACCTCTGGAGGCCCACTCCTGATACTTCAGAGACCGGTGAGTATTTCCCCTCTCGGGAGATTTCAGAAGGGGAAGCTGGCCAGACTCAACAAGAGGCACAATCCCAGCCCCGTAGCCTCATAAATGAATCCACCTCATCCTCTGGATCTTCTGAGGGCTCGAGAGATAGTGACACACCTACAGCTCCTGCCTCAAGGGCTGCAGCTCCAGCCTCCACACAAGCCCCGCTAAACATTGATAATGATGATGTCCCGGACGACAAGAGGGGTGGTGACACTTAGATAGGGGGGTTCTTGAGATCAAGAAACCCTGTGGTATGGCAAGACCGCTTTGTGAGTGAGAAAGCCTACCACAAGTTCTTGGAGTGGTGGCCTCAAAAGTCACTTACACTTGAGAGGGTGTTCATTGAGCGGGATCTGCTACCCCACAACCCGAATATGAAGAGGCACTTCAACAAGAGAGAGGGGTGGAAGTTCTTCACCAGCAGATTAACGGATGCCAATGAATATTTGGTCAAGGAATTCTAAGCAAATGTCGCCCACATCAAAAAGGGTACATATTTGACCAAAGTCCGCAACAAGAAGATTATGTTTGATGGTAAGACTTTAAATGACTATGCTGGGTTCAATGACGAGGATGAGTCCCTTTATCTGGAGAAGGTGGCTATGGATGAGTTAGCCCGCCCTTGGCTTGCATTGACGATTGCTATTCCTGGGACTATACACCTGGGGTCCCGATCTACAGGAACACTCTAAGCTTCGAAGCAAAAGGGTGGTCTACTTTTAGGTGCAGCCGGTTAGACCCTACTACGTATGACAGTGATAGGCCAGTCTCCCGGGCTATTATTGTGGGGGCTATCATGGTGGGGTACCCAATCAACATCGGGAATATTATGGCCAAGGTGATTACCAGAGCGGTTGGCAAGGATGAGAGCTCATATCCCTTCCCAAACTTCCTCACCATGTACCTAGAGGACATGGAAGTAGAAGGAAGGGACTTTGACGCCAAAGTGAAGCCAGAAAGGCCATTTTCCTCGTATAGCCTTTAGGGTCCGGACAACCCCAAGTCCAAAGGCAAAGACACTGGCCAGTCTGAAGAGCCAGGGGTGGTGGCCATTGGTTTCGAGCCTTCCACTGTCGAGGGTTCGTCTGCTGCCATGCCACATCCTCCCTCCAGACCATCTGCTTCTATTCCTACTTCAGTGCCTTCTTCATCACCATACCCTCAGACTGATCTGAGGGTCAACCAGACATTGGTTGGCATCAACAATTGGATGCAGGTAGCAACATCAAAGCTATCTGCCTTATCCACTGCAGTAGCAGCTCAGGCAGCTCCAACAAAGCCCCAGATACCTCCATCAGTGGAGGAATCATTGCAGACTATTCTCGCCAACCAAGCAAAGATTTTGGAGGCTCTAGATGCTCATGGGAAAACAATCAAAGAGCTGGGTAAACAGGTGAGGAAAGTGAAGAAGGGTCAAAAAGAGCTAAAGAAGTTTACTTCAGCCGGCAACATTGAGACTGAGATTGTTCCCTTTTGGAGCAAAGAGGGTACTTCACAGGCACTCCCCATCAGTATGCATATAAACATCTAAAGGGCTTTGTGGATACCTGCTGGGGAAGCAAACAGACAAATGTGTTGGAGGATGCATTGAGATTGAGATTGTTCCCTTTCCACTTAGAGGGAAAGCGTTGGACTGGCTCGAAAGACTCCCCAACTATTCCATCACCATGTGGGATAAGTTGGCCGACAAGTTTATAGCCAAGTTTTTCTCACAAGGACATATGGCGACACAGAGAGATGAGATCCTCGCCTTTAAACAAGAGCCAAATGAACCACTTCACGAGATTTGAGAAAGGTGTCGGACAATGGTTAAAAAATGTCCAAACAATGACATGACCGAAGCCATGATCCAGCAAACATTCTACCGTGGCATCAACACTACCAACCAGTGTGTAGTTAACCAGCTAGCAGGGGAAACTTTATGAACACACCTTATGCTAAGGCGTGTGAGATAATTGATGAGATGGAAGATACTTCCTCGGTGTGGCAAAGTCGAGCTAATGTGCCATAAGGTGATCCCAATGTCATTCATCTGCACAAAGAGCTCCATGACCACGGCCAAGCGATAGCAAAAGTGACTACAACAATGAACTAGCTGACCAAAGCTCAATTACAGCAAGTTCAAGCGCCAACACAAGTGAATGCCATAAAAGGGGTAAATATGATAGTGAACAAGAGGCGACAAAGAGGTTAACAAAGTCAAGGAAATCCGAATCAATATGAGCAAGGTAGTAGTGGTTACAACCAAGATTATGGGTATGATGATCAAAGTGAAGAAGTTCAGTATGTGCATGCTCCGAATCAACAACAACAGTGGAGATCCAAGGAAATTGGGGGAATCAAAACCAACAAGAAAATTGGAACAGTGGGAATAATAACAACCAAAGCAACTGGGGAACAACAATAAGAATTGGGGCAACCAGGACAATCAGGGCAATTGGGGTGGTAACAACAATAGCAACTGGGGAGGTAACAACAACCAAGGGGGTTGGAATAATACTAATCAAGGGATTCGGGGGCCGGGCTTTCAAAGGCCTCTGATGTATCAATAACCAAACAACCCGCCTCCATTTCCGTCTTAAGGTCCAGGCTCGTCAAACAATGAGATGGGAAGGATTGAGTAGATGTTTGAGCAAATGAAGAAGAAAAATGCTGACTCTGATGCCCAGTTGGCGTCCCATAATACTTCTATCCGAAACTTGGAGGTCCAACTTGGACAGATTTTGCAATCTTTGAACACTCTCCCTAAGGGGGCACTACCTAGTATTACGGTAGTAAACCCGAAGGGTGGGAACAATACTGACCATGCAATGGCAGTGACCACAAGAAGCGGTAGAGGTGGTGAAGCAAGTACCTCCAAGCAAAAGAAAGTTGTGAGTGATGATGTTGAAGTGCAAAATGACGATGATCCAATAGTTGATGAGCAATTGAGTGAAGAGAATTTGAATGGTGAGGTGAGAATTGATATTCATGACAATGAGGAGGAGACTCAAAATGACGTGAACCCGTCTAGGGAACACGTGATAGACACACCGGAAACGGTAATGCCTAAAGCCAAGGCTACTTTGCAAAGGCCTCCTCCTCCTTACCCTCAAAGACTTGCAAAGCGAAAGAATGAAAACCAATTCAAAAAGTTTGTTGAGATGATGAAAAGCTTGTCGATCAATGTGCCCTTGGTGGAAGCTCTTGAGCAAATGCCGGGATATGCCAAGTTTATGAAAGATTTGGTAACTAAAAAGAGATCTATGGATTGTGAAACCATCAAAATGACTCATCAAGTGAGTGCCATTGTGCACTCTATGGCTCCAAACTTGAAGATCCCCGCGCATTTACCATTCCATGTACCATTGGGAGTGCGGATTTTGCAAAGGCCTTGCGTGATTTGGGAGCAAGGTTCAAAACTTTGGGTATTGGTCAACCGAGAGCTACTTCAATGAGATTGCAAATGGTGGATTGAACAATGAAGAGGCCGTTTGGTATTATTGATGATGTTCTTGTGCGGGTCGACAAGTTCATACTTCCCGCGGATTTTGTGATTCTGGACTGCGAGGTTGACTATGAGGTGCCGATCATATTGGGGAGACCTTTCCTAGCCATAGGGAAGGATTTGGTTGATGTGGAAGCAGGAGAGCTCACCTTCCAGGTGGGTGATGAAAAAGTTGTGTTCCATGTCTGCAAATCAATAAGGTAGCCCAATAGCAACAAAGTATGTTCCTTTGTTGATCTTTTGACCGAGGTGATTATTGAAGACACCAGTGCTGTGATAAATGTGGAGGACCCTTTGGAAGTTGTGTTGTTGAAGCATGATGTGACTGAGGATGAAGGCTTGGTAGAGTATGTCAATGCTTTGCAAGGAATGGGTTCTTACCCATATGAGCCCCGGAAACTCTCCTTGGATCTTGTGAATCGATTGACTCCACCAACAAAGACCTCAATCGAGGAACCTCCCATGTTGGAGTTGAAGCCCTTGCCTTTACACCTTAGGTATGAATTCTTGGGCCCTTGTTCAACTTTACCTGTTATTCTTTCTTCGTACTTAACTCACGTGCAGGTAGATGCCACCCTTGAGGTGCTCCAAAGATGGAAGAAGGCAATTGGATGGACTCTAGTTGATATTCGGGGGATAAGCCCCGCATTTTGCATGCATAAGATTATACTTGAGGATGATGCCAAATCCTCCGTGGAACATCAAAGGAGGTTGAACGAGGCTATGCAAGAGGTCGTCAAGAAGGAAGTTATGAAGTGGCTAGATGCAGGTGTTGTGTACCCCATCTAGGATAGTTCATGGACTTCGCCGATACAATGTGTGCCAAAGAAGGGTGGTATAAATGTGGTCACAAATGAGCAAAATGAGTTGATCCCCACTAGGACTGTCACCAGATGGAGGGTATGCATGGACTAACGGAAGCTGAACAAGTGACCCGCAAAGATCATTTTCCATTGCCCTTTCTTGACCAAATGTTGGATAGACTTGCTGGGCGTGCCTACTACTGATTTTTGGATGGGTACTCAGGTTATAACCAGATTTTGATTGCACCAGAGGACCAAGAGAAAACCAACTTCACATGCACGTATGGGACCTTTGCATTCTCACGGATGCCATTCGGTTTGTGTAATGCACCGACTAACTTCCAGCGGTGTATGATGGCCATCTTTACGGACATGGTGGAGGACTTCTTGGAAATGTTCATGGATGATATTAGTGTTGAGGGTGAATCTTGACAAGGTGCTTGCCCGATGTGAAGAGACAACTCTTGTGCTTAACTGGGAAAAATGCCACTTTTTGGTTGAGGAGGGCATTGTCCTCGGCCATAAGATCTCCAAGAACTGTATTCAGGTGGACAAGGCAAAGATTGAAGTGATTTCAAAACTCCCTCCTCTTACTTCTGTCAAGGGGGTTAGGAGCTTTCTTGGGTATGCGGGGTTCTAGAGAAGGTTCATCAAGGACTTCTCAAAGGTGGTGAATCCTTTGGGCAAATTGTTGGAAAAGGATGCAAGGTTTGTGTTTAATGAAGAGTGCATGCAAGCTTTTGAGCTTCTCAAGTACAAACTAACAACCACTCCCATTATTACCGCACCCAATTGGAGCTTACCCTTTGAGCTTATGTGCGATGCAAGTGATGTTGCGGTAGGAGCGATTTTGGGGCAAAGGGTGAACAAGATGTTTCATCCGGTGTGTTAAGCAAACAAAACTATGAATGATGCCTAGGTTAATTATACGGTGACGGAGAAAGAGTTGCTAGCCATAGTGTTTTCCATGGAAAAGTTTATGCCTTATCTCATGGGTGCCAAAGTGAATGTTCATACTGATCACGTGGCACTCCGTTACTTGATGATAAAGAAGGACTCTAAGGCTAGGTTGATGAGATGGGTTCTATTGCTTCAAGAGTTTGACCTTGAAATTGTTAATCGAAAAGGGTGTGAAAACCAAGTAGTGGACCACTTGTCCCGCTTGGAGGAGGAGGGGAGGCCCCGTGATGGCCTCGAAATTAATGATTCGTTCCCGGATGAACAACTCCTCTCCGTATCTTTGAATTGTATGCCTTGGTTCGCCGATGATGCTAACTTTCTTTTGACCGGCATTGTCCCGTGTGAGATCTCTTGTAATGATGGCGTGATCCGGCGATGTGTTCCGGAAGAGGAGCAAATGAGTATTCTTGATGCTTGCCAATCCTCGCCCTACGGTGGTCATCTTGGTGGGGCGAGAACTACTTCAAAGGTTCTCAGCTGTGGTTTTATTGGCCTACATTGTATAAAGATTCTAGTGAGCTTGTGAAGAGATGTGATGAGTGTCAGAGAGCTGGTGGAATTTCCAAGAAGGATGAAATGCCTCTCACCACTATTCTTGAAATTGACATTTTTGACGTGTGGGGCATTGACTTTATGGAACCTTTTGTAAGTTCATGAGGTAACACATGATAACTAGGGATTCTAGTTCATTTTATACTCCTTTTTACTTGAGTTTTGATTAAAAATGTATACAAAATAGTGCCAAAGGCTTACATGTCGTACTTGTTTGCAGGGTTTGGTCAAAATGGTGACAATTAGTCAAAACCAGCTCAAAAAGGAGTGAAACATGCACAAGTACCGAGGACAAGTCCAAGCACAGTTGAAACAGATCCACTGCGGCCGCAATCCATATTGTGCGGTCTGCAGTGATGAGATTCAGAGAGGTGCAGTTTTTGGTAACTCAAGCACTGCGGTCGCAAACCATTTTGTGCGGACCACAGTAGCCTCACCGCGGCCGCAAAGCATTTTGTTCGGTCTGCGAAGATGAGATTAGAGAGTTATGAAAAATGGAGATTGAAGCCAGCGCGGTCCGCAAGCAATTTTGTGCGGACCGCATTGAAGCCACCGCGGCCGCAGTGCATTTTGTGCGGCCCGCGGTGGCCAGATCCAGAGAATGCAAAATCAAGCCAAAAAGCCTCAGCGCGGTCCGCGGTGCATTTTCTGCGGACCGCATTACCTCATCAGGGGTATTTTTGTCCAAAAAATTCGGCCTAGTATAAATACTTTCTTTTCACATTCTTAGGTCATCTTTTGTAATCTGACTTTGGACTGAGCACTTGAACGACTCATTTATTCTATTTTGAGTAATTTGTAGCTACATTTACGCTGAATCTTCATTATCTTAGTTTGTAATTAAATATTATGAGTTATTCTTCATCTAATTTCTTGTTTTCTTCCATAATTATGAGTAGCTAGACCCATTAGCTAGGGTTGTGGCTCAACCTTAGTGTGGGTATTCGATGGGTCTTGTGTTTTAATGCTTAGATATTTATGGGTGGTTGATATTTGGACTGATTTGTGTTTTTTATGTTGGATTAGTGGTTGCAAATACTAATTTGTGCCTAAGTGACTTGGGCTCTTCTTGAGAAAGAGAGCTTAAGTCTAGGAAACCAGTCCAACAAGAAATTGGGGCGCACTCAAGAGATTGATAGCCCCAATTAAAGGGTTAAATCTAGAGATAGTAATACCCGACTTGAGCCTACGTTGCTTACTTAATTTTGACACCCAATTGTTCTTGAGAAAGTCAATTCGGGCAAAGTCACTCAAACTACCGGGAGGTATAGAGTGAGTAGTGTCGTGCAACGGCTATATCGCGATCCCAAACATAACATCTTTTCCCTAGACTTAGGAACCCGTCAAGTATTCACCTAGGGGGAAGTCACTTCCCTAGTGCCTCGTTACCTATTAGACAACCCTTTAGCAAGTATTCTTAGTTAAATTTAGCATCTCATAGTATAAACAAATAGAAGTAATCAAAAGAACAACTATGATTGGAAGTGTACTTAAGAGCATTACACATTGCTAGTTTAGATAGGAAACCAATTCCCAAATCTAGCTCCCTATGGATTCGATCCCGACCTATTCGGGTAAAAGTTGCATCGACCGCTCTCGCCGCTCTATAGTGGTGCAGGGTTGGCACCGATCACCTTTTTGGCGCCATTGCCGGGGAGCTAACGATTTTGGCTATCTATCTAAATAGTTTTGTGTATTATTTTTCTTTCCTTCTGTGATACTAATCTTTTTGGTGATGCCAATCCAGGTACAAAATAGCGGCAAACAACAATAATGACCCTCTTGGAAATGTGATCCCAGGGGAGGAGGCTGATGACATCGGTAAGGATGAGGTGCCTCTTGTACCTCAAGGACAACAGAGAGGCCGCCAGGCCAATGCTAATGTCAATGATAATATTCCAGAACCTCCCCCACCACCTCCAAGAGTGGCCTCTTGGGTGCTTCCCAATCAAGGATATGCCAGTGCAATTGTCCCACCCCAGATCCGGGCGGGCAATTTCCAAATTACCAATGTGATGCTGACCTTGCTGGAGCAACGAGGGTATTTCACGGGTGCTCCCGATCAAAATGCCTACAAGCACCTCAAGGGTTTTGTTGATACATGTTGGGGGAGCAAGCAAACCAACGTGTCCGAGAATGCCTTGCGGTTGAGACTATTCCCTTTCTCTCTTCGGGGGAAGGCACTAGACTGGCTGGAGAGACTCCCCAACCATTCCATCCATACCTGGGATGAGTTGGCGGATAAGTTTATTGCGAAGTTTTTTTCACCAGGGCACATGGAAACTTTGAGGGATGAAATCTTAGCTTTCAAACAAGAGCCCAGCGAACCACTGCATGAAATTTAGGAGCGATACCGGACCATGGTTATGGAATGCCCTAATAATGATATGACTAAGGCAATGATACAACAAACCTTCTACCGAGGCATTAACACAACAAACCAGTGCATAGTGAACCAATTAGCTAGGGGCAACTTCATGAATACGTCGTATGATCAAGCTTGTGAGATTTTAGATGAGAAGGCGGACACTTCTTCCGCTTGGAAATGTAGGGCAAATGTGCCACAGGGTGACCCCACGGTCATTCATTTGCACAAAGAGCTCCATGATCATGGGTAGGCAATAGAAGAACTGACAACAACCATGAACCAGCTAGCGAAGGCCCAGTTACAATAGGTTCAAGCTCCACGACAATTTAATGCTATGGAGGGTGTCAACATGTTAGTGAATAAAAGAAGACAAAGAGGGCAACAGAACCAAGGGAATTCGGATCAATACAACCAAGATAGTGGTGGGTTCCAAGATGATGGGTATGAAGAGCAGAATGAAGAAGTGCAGTACGTGAACAATTATCAAGGCCAAAGGGGCAATTCTTCCAACCAACAACAACAGTGGAGATACCAAGGAAATTGGGGTAATTAACAACAGGGCAACAATAATTAGGGTAATCAACAACAAGGCAACAATAATTGGGGCAACAACAATCAAAATCCTAATTGGGGTAACCAGAACAATCAAGGAAACTGGGGTAACAACAACAACAACTGGGGTGGAAACAACAATCACGGTGGTTGGAACAATAACAATCAGGGAAATCGGGGGCAAGGCTTTCAAAGGCCCCCAGTGTATCAGCAACCGAGCAATCCACCCCCATTTCCATCCCAAGGGCCTAGCTCATCCAACAATGACATGGGGAGAATTGAAATGATGTTTGAACAGATGATGAAAAAGAATGCTGACTCAGATGCTCAGTTAGCATCCCACAATACTTCAATCAGAAATTTGGAGGTTCAGCTAGGCCAAATCTCACAGTCCTTGAATACTCGCCCTAAGGGGGCTCTACCTAGTGATACGGTAGTGAACCCGAAGGGTGGGAACCATACTGGGCAAGCAATGGCAGTAATTACAAGAATTGGACGAGCCGGTAATGTGAATGCCTCCAAACAAAAAGAAATTTTGAGTGATGAAGTAGAGTTGCAAGAGGATGAGATCCCTTTGGTGGTGGAAAATGTGATTGATGAGAACGTGAATAATGAAGTGAGGATTGATATCAAAGATACCGAGGTGGAAACTCAGAATGACGTGAACCCGTCTAGGGAACACGTAATAGACATGCCTGAAGCGGTTGTGCCTAAAGCCAAGGCTCCTGTGCCAAGGCCACCTCCACCCTATCCGCAAAGGCTCGCGAAGCAGAAAAATGAGAACCAGTTTAAAAAATTCATTGACATGATGAAGAGCTTATCCATTAATCTACCTTTGGTGGAGGCTTTGGAGCAAATGCCTGGCTATGCTAAATTCATGAAAGATTGGATGACGAAGAAAAGATCCATGGACTGTGAAACTATGAAGATGACCTACCAAGTCAGTGCTATAGTGCATTCAATGGCTCCGAAGTTGGAGGATCCCGGTGCTTTCACCATTCCTTGCACTATTGGAAGTGCAGACTTTGCTAAAGCTTTATGTGACTTGGGGGCGAGTATCAACTTGATGCCCTACTCAGTTTTTAAGACTTTGGGTATTGGACAGCCGAGGCCGACTTCCATGAGGTTGCAAATGGCAAATAGATCGATGAAGAGACCTTTGGGTATAATAGATGATGTTCTCGTCCGGGTGGACAAATTCATATTGCTAGCTGATTTTGTGATTCTCGATTGCGAAGTTGATTTTGAGGTACCTATAATTTTTGGAAGACCTTTCCTTACTACTGGGAAGGCCTTAGTTGATGTGAAATAGGGGAACTCACTTTCCGAGTGGGTGATGAAAAAGTGGTCTTTGAGTGTGTAAGTCAATGAAGCAGCCCAACTGTACCGAAGTGTGCTCATTTGTGGATCTAGTCACGGCAGTGATAATTGATGATACTAGTGCAATGATCAATGTGGAGGACCCTCTAGAGGCGGTTTTGTTGAATCTTGATGTCAATGAGGATAAAGGTCGCGTGGAGTGTATCAATGCTTTACATGGAATGGGCTCTTACTCTTATGAGCCTCCGAAGCTATCCTTGGATCTTGAGAATAGGAAGACTCCACCAACAAAGCCCTCAATCGAGGAACCTCCGGTGTTGGAGTTGAAGCCGTTGCCTCCACACCTCAGGTATGAATTCTTAGGTCGTAGTTCAACTTTGCCAGTTATTCTTTCCTCTTGTCTTACTAACATGCAGGTAGATGCCACATTGGCGGTGCTCCAAAAGCGAAAGAAGGCAATTGGATAGACTTTAGCTGATATTCGGGGAATAAGCCCCGCATTTTGTATGCACAAGATTATTCTTAAAGATGATGCAAAACCCTCCTTGGAACATCAAAGGAGGTTGAACGAGGCAATGCAAGAAGTTGTGAAAAAGGAGGTGATCAAGTGGTTAGATGCCGGGGTTGTGTATCCCATCTTTGACAGCTCTTGGACTTCGCCGGTGCAATGTGTGCCGAAGAAGGGTGGGATGCCCGTGGTGACCAATGCGCAAAATGAACTAATTCCTACCCGGATAGTCACCGGATGGAGGGTGTGCATGGACTACCGCAAGCTAAACAAAGTGATCTGCAAGGATCACTTTCCATTGCCTTTCCTTGACCAGATGCTTGATCGACTTGCTGGGCGTGCCTTCTACTGTTTCTTGGATGGGTATTATGGGTACAACCAAATCTTGATTGCTCTGGAAGATTAGGAGAAGACCACTTTCACTTGTCCATATGGCACCTTTGCCTTTTCTAGGATGCCTTTTGGGTTGTGTAATGCACCGGCTACATTCCAGCGGTATATGATGGCTATTTTTACCGACATGGTGGAATATATTTTGGAGGTGTTCATGGACGACTTTAGTATGGTGGGAGACTCATTTGATGAATGCTTGAAGAATCTTGATAGGGTGTTGGCCCGGTGTGAAGAAACCAATCTTGTGCTCAATTGGGAAAAATGCCACTTCATGGTTGAGGAGGGCATAGTGCTTGGTCATAAAATTTCAAAACATGGCATAGAGGTGGACAAAGCTAAAATAGAGGTGATTTCAAGGCTTCCTCCCCCCATTTCTGTCAAGGGGGTTAGAAGTTTTCTTGGGCATGCAGGGTTCTACCGGAGATTTATCAAGGATTTTTCGAAGGTAGTGAATCCTTTGTGCAAGCTATTAGAAAAGGATGCCAAGTTCGTGTTCGATGAGGGATGTATGCAAGCATTTGAACTTCTCAAGCACAAGTTGACTACCACTCCTATTATTACTGCACCCAATTGGAGCTTGCCTTTCGAGCTCATGTGCGACGCGAGTGATGTTGCGGTTGGGCAGTTTTGGGTCAAAGAGTGAGCAAAATGTTTCATCCGGTGTACTACGTGAGCAAGACAATGAATGATGCCCAAAGGAAGTACATGGTGACTGAAAAAGAGCTGTTGGCTATTGTGTTCGCAATGGAGAAATTTCGGCCGTATCTCATGGGCGCCAAAGTCATAGTGCATACCGATCATGCCGCTCTTAGGTATTTGATGATGAAGAAAGATTCCAAAGCTAGGTTGATGCAATGGGTCTTGTTACTTCAAGAGTTTGATTTGGAAATTGTGGACCGGAAAGGTAGTGAAAACCAAGTGGCGGACCACTTATCCCGCTTGGAGGAGGAAGGGAGGTCGTGTGATGGCCTAGAGATTAATGATACATTTACCGATAAGCAACTACTTTCTGTGTTGATGAATGATATGCCATGGTTTGCGGATGTTGCTAATTTCCTTGTGACTGGTATAATCCCGTGTGATCTCTCTTCTAACCAAAGGAAGAAGCTCAAACGGGATAGTTTGGATTTCTATTTTGATGAACCATACTTGTTCAAGATTTGCACCGACGGAGTGATCCGGAGGTGTGTTCCAGAGAAGGAGCAGTTGAGTATCTTGGAGGCTTGTCACTCCTCTCCCTATGGTGGCCATCATGGCGGGGCGAGGACAGCTTCGAAGGTTCTTAGTTGCGGGTTTTACTGGCCAACTTTGTATAAAGATGCAAGTGAACTTGTGAAGAGGTGTGACGAATGTCAAAGAGCGGGTGGAATTTCGAAGAAATATGAGATGCCTCTCAACACCATTCTAGTGGCGGTTGACTATGTTTCAAAATGGGTTTAGGTCGTGGCTTTACCCAACAATGAGGCCTGAAGTGTGGTTGTGTTTCTCAAAAAGAGCATTTTTACTAGGTTTGACACTCCTCGTGCAATCATAAGTGATGGGGGGTCGCATTTTTGTAATAGAACTTTTGACACTTTGTTTGAAAAGTATGGTGTCAATCACAAAGTTTCTACTCCTTATCATCCTCAGGCGAGTGGCCAAGTTGAAGTCTCAAATAGGGAAATCAAGAGTATACTGTCAAAAACGGTCAATTCAAATAGGACCGATTGGTCAAAGAAATTGGATGATGCTCTATGGGCTTATAGGACTGCTTACAAGAATCTGATTGGTATGTCTCCGTACCGGTTGGTGTTTGGGAAAGCTTTCCATCTTCCGATTGAGTTAGAGCACAAGGCCATGTGGGCTTTGAGGAAGCTGAATCTTGAATGGGATGTGGCATCAAATCTTCGTATGGAGCAGCTTAATGAACTTGATGAATTCTGATTCCATGCCTACTCCAGTTCGTCCTTGTACAAGGACAAGATGAAGTACCTTCATGACAAGTATGCTCGAAGCAAGGAGTTCAAAGTGGGTGATTTGGTTCTCTTGTTCAATTCTCGGTTACGTCTGTTTCCGGGAAACCTTAAGTCAAAATGGAGTAGACCTTTTGAAGTGGTGCTTGTGACTCCGTTTGTTGCACTTGACTTGAAAAACAAAAATGGTGAGATCTTCAGGGTTAAAGGACATAGAGTCAAGCATTATCTTGGCAAGATTGATGACAGCCACGTGGTGGCAATGATCCATCTCAAGTGATTTGATGGTAACCTGCGTCGTGCCGCGATATTAAATCAGGCGCTTCTTGGGAGGCAACCCATGGGTCTTTCTTTTTGTTTTTCTTTGATTTTCTTTTTAGTGTAGGATTTGTTTTTGGATTAACTGGTTGTGAGATATGTGTAGGATTGTTTTGATGCAGTGCAAGACCAAAGTGGAAAAATATGCACTCTCTGAAGTTTGCACTGCGGCCGCATAGCATTTTATGCGGCCGCAAAGTCCTTAGCGCGGGGGCAACAAATCAGTGCGGTCCGCAATGTGGATTGTTGCAGAATGATGGTTCTCTGAAGTTTGCCACCGCGGCCGCAATGGATTTTGTGCGGTCCGCAGTGGGCCACTGCGGCCGCAAAGCATTTCTTACGGTCCGCAGTGGTTGCCTCCTCAGTGTTGCATGTTCTTGAGTACCGCGGACCGCGGTGCCATTTTGTGCGGTCCGCGGTTGGTAGGTATAGTGGGTCCCAAGGTCATTTTCTATAAATAGGACCTCAGGGCTTCATTTACCCTTTTCCCTCTTTGCTCACTCAATAGTAAAAGTAGTGTTCATCTAAACCTTAACTGCACAAAAATTCAAACTGTGTTTCTAAATCAACTGTGTTGCAGTTGCATCTCACTACTGGTAATTTTAATCTTCTCTTGGTTTTTAACCTTGGTTTATTTTCTTTAACTTTGTAGTTGTACTTCTTTTTCTTCCTTTTTCTTCAAATTGTAGCGTAGTTTTTGCATAATCATGTTTAAATTAGGGTTAGTTGTTGAAGAAAGTTGATTAAAACACCAAGGGGATCAATAATTTATGATTTTAGGCTAAAAATGAGACGAATATTTGAAACCCTAGGTTGGTATTACTGTGCTTGGCTTCTCCGCAGTCCACAATGCATTTTGTGCGGACCGCGATGGTATAACTTCAGAGAGTTTGAATGTTGAGGACCGCGGCCGCAATGGATTTTGTGCGGTCCGCGGTGCCTTACCGCGGCCGCACTACAATTCTTGTGGTCTGTGGTGCCTAGAATCAGAGAGTGGGTAGTCTGACCCCCACCTCAATGCGGACCGCGGTGCATTTTATGCGGTCCGCGATGGCCTCTTTGCGGCTGCACTTCATTTTGGGCGGTCCGCGATCTGCAGTCCTGTTTTATAATTTCAACTGTCTATAATTATGTTCACTGTTTCATCTGGTACTAGGATACTAACAATACTAGAATGAATTCCACTTGCAGAAAAAGGTCAAATCTTGAGGCAGTGGAGACAAACAAAAGGAAAAGCTGAGTCCTCCCGGGGTAGGGGACAAGGAATGATAAGATTGACCCCCCAAGCTCGGCAGGCAATTAAGGAGACCAGAAAGTCAATAAGGGCTGCTGATAGAGCTACTTCCCATTTAGAGGGAAGTGAGTATTTGCCCTCCCGGGAGGCGTCTGATTCTGAGTCAGTGCCGGAATATATACCTGACTTCTCGGAGAGGATGAGATTGAGAGATGAGCCTACTCCTCAGGGATCCCCCACTGCTCAAGCTTCAATTCCAATTTCTTCTGAGTCGTCTGAGGGCTCAGCCGAGATCGATGACAGTGCCTCTTCTACCTCACCTACAGCTACACCACCCGGTGAGGATCCCGTAGAAGAAGAAGGAAGGGGTGAACCCCAAGTAGGAGGGGTGGCAAGAACCAGAAAAGCAGAAGCATGGCAAGACAGATTTGTGAGTGAAGTGGCCTACCACAAGTTCAGAGAATGATGGCCCGAGAGGAAGTTGATACCTGAACGGACTTTTATCGATAGAGACCTCTTGCCTCACAACCCCAATGTTAGGAGACAGTCAAAGAGAGAGTGGGTTGGGACTATTTCACAAGCAATGTTGAGGATGCAAATGAGCACCTAGTCAAGGAGTTCTACACTAATGTTGCCCACATCAAAAAGGGCACAAAAGTGACTAAAGTGCGCGATCTGACAGTGAAATTTGATGGGAAGACAATCAATGACTACCTGGGCTTCATGGAGGAGGATGAGACATTGTACTTAGAAAAGGTAGCATTGGGGAGGATGCACGTCCATGGCTAGCAGAGTATTTGGCAATCCCAAGTACCACCCCAGTATGGTTGACAACGGGAGTAAAAATTCTGAGGAGAACCCTGAACTTCGAAGCAAAAGGGTGGGAGACATTTGTATGCAGCAGGCTAGACCCCACCACTCATGAGAACTCTCTTCCGATCTCCCGGGCAATTCTAGTAGCTTCTATCATGGTAGGGTACCCGATCAACATCGGGAATATGATGTCTAGGGTGATCACACGGGTGGTCAATGAAGGAGATAGGTCGTACCCTTTCCCCAGTTTCCTGACTATGCACCTGGATGACTTGGAGGTGGAAAAGAGGAAGTTTGATGTGAAGGTGAAGCCAAAGGCACCTTTTTCCTGGTACAGCCTACAAAGTGATGACAACCCAAAAGGCAAAGATTCGAAAGGCAAATCCACTGTTTCTACTGGCCAGTCTGAAGAGCCAGTAGTAGTGGTAGCTCCTACCCAGCCTGTTTCAGCTACCCCAGATATGCCCCCAGGACACTCAGCTGCCCCAGATATCCCCTCATCTTCAGCCTACCCGTTGACTGCCCACCGCTTGAACCAGACCCTTGCCAGTATCAACAACTGGATGCAGGCAGCCACTTTGAAGCTTTCTGTGCTGTCTACCTCGATGGAAGCCCATTCTATACCACCGCAGCCACAGGTCCCACAGTTAGTGGAGGACACTCTCAAGGAGCTTCTGGACAACCAGAAGAAGCTCCTGGAGAACCAGCAACTGATATTGGACGCTGTGGGTTCTCATGGAAAAGCACTGAAGGAGCTCACCAAAGAAACAAAGAAATTGAGAAAGACTACGGCATCCAAGGAGTCGGTGAAAGAGTTGAGGGTGGAGGTGGAGAAATTGAAAGCTGATAACTTGGCTTTAGAGCTATTATTGCAGGACCCGACTCCAGCAGCTCAGCCTGAGCCAGAGCAGGAGACAGAGAGGCTAGCAAAGAGAAAGAGGGTGATTCCCCGTACTGATGATGCTGTGATAGAGTTGGAGGAGCCGCAGGGAGGTTCCTCTAGCCAGCCCCAGGACCCAATACATGCCCAAGATCCAGTGCAGACACAGGTTACAGGGATCCAGTCACAGGTTCCCGAGTAATCCGAGGACCCAGGGACCCAGACTTATGATCCGATGCAGACAGAGGGCCAATAGGGAGTTTTCTCTTTACTCTCTATCTTTTATTGAGCTTATTTTGGTTAGTTAGCATTGAGGACAATGCTAGCTTTCATTTGAGGGGGTAGCCCTATTTTGATGACATTGGGTTGTACATATGACACTACTTTCTTTTTTTTATGCTTTGATTTTCACTTTTGGTATGTACATAATGTTACTATTTTAGTTCACTTTTCGTACTTTTGCAACTTTGGTCTGTATATAAAGTTACTTTCTTATGTATATATTCATTAAAGAGTGACAATGTGTCTCTCTAACCTCTAAGAAAGAAGTAAATGACTTAAAAGTCAAGAGAATGTGTGCCAAAAATAAAGCAAATGAAGTCCTAAAGGGAAGATGGAACCTACTTAGACCAAATATTTCCTACCTTGAACCAAATCCTTCACTATATCTCCACAAAAGCCCTATATGATCTTGAGTTGAATGAAGCTTACATTAGTGGTGACTCACATAAGGGGCAAGCTTATGGTACTTAGAGCCGGACTTGTGACCTTTCCTTGAGAGAGATGAATATGTTTCCACTATCCTCGTTCTAAGTGCTACAATCCAAAAGTGAGGTTTACTTAGGGAGAGTTGAGGATGTATGAGTTTGGGTTCCACAAAGGCCAAGGTAGTAGAAAGAGTTTCTTTGGTGAGTCGAGTCAATCCTTGATGCTCTTGTGTCACACTAAAACCATGGTGTTTAAAAGGTTGAATATTGTTAATGACTCATTTGAGTTGAGGGCAATTGTTAGTCCCAATTGATGCTAGATGAGGTCACTTTAGGTCAGCTGAATTTTCTTGGTTTTACTCTTAAGAGGTGGGTCTTATTTTGTTTGCTTGAGGACAAGCAAAAGCTTAAGTTTGGGGGAGTTGATAACTAGGGATTCTAGTTCATTTTATACTTCTTTTACTTGAGTTTTGATTAAAAATGTATACAAAATAGTTCCAAAGGCTTACATGTTGTACTTGTTTGCAGGGTTTAGTCAAAATGGTGACAATTAGTCAAAACTAGCTCAAAAAGGAGTGAAACATGTACAAGTACCGAGGACAAGTCCAAGCACAGTTGAAACAGATCCACTGCCGCTGCAATCCATTTTGTGCGGTCCGCAGTGATGAGATTCAGAGAGGTGCAGTTTTTGGTAACTCAAGCACTGCGGCCGCAAACCATTTTGTGCAGACCGTAGTAGCCTCACCGCGGCCGCAAAGTATTTTGTGGGGTCCGCAAAGATGAGATTCAGAGAGTTATGAAAAATAGAGATTGAAGCCAGCGCGGTCCGCAAGCCATTTTGTGCGGACCGCATTGAAGCCACCGCGGCCGCGGTGCATTTTGTGCGGCCCGCGGTGGCCAAATTTAGAGAATGCAAAATCAAGCCAAAAAGCCTCAGCACGGTCCAACGTGCATTTTGTGCGGACCGCATCACCTCGTCAGGGGTATTTTTTCCAGAAAATTCGGCCTAGTATAAATACTTTCTTTTCACATTTTTAGGTCATCTTTTGTAATCTGACTTTGGGTTGAGCACGTGAACGACTCTTTTATTCTATTTTGAGTAATTTGTAGCTACATTTACGCTGAATCTTCATTATCTTAGTTTGTAATTAAATAGTATGAGTTATTCTTCAACTAATTTCTTATTTTCTTCCATAATTATGAGTAGCTAGACCCATTAGCTAGGGTTGTGGCTCAACCCTAGTATGGGTATTTGATGATCTTGTGTTTTAATGCTTAGATGTTTATGGGTAGTTGATATTTGGACTGATGTGTGTTTTGTATGTTGGATTTGTGGTTGCAAACACTAATTTGTGCCTAAGTGACTTGGGCTCTTCTTGTGAAAGAGAGCTTAAGTCTAGGAAATCAGTCCAACAAGAAATTGGGGCGTACTCAAGAGATTGATAGCCCCAATTAAAGGGTTAAATATAGAGAGAGTAATACTTGACTTGAGCCTACGTTGCTTGCCTAATTTCGACACCCAATTGGTCTGGAGAAAGTCAATTCGGGCAAAGTCACTCAAACTACCGGGAGGTATAGAGTGAGTTGTGTCGTGCAACGGCTATATCGCGATCCCAAACATAACATCTTTGCCCTAAACTTAGGAACCCGTCAAGTATTCACCTAGGGGGAAGTCACTTCCCAAGTGCCTCGTTACCTATTAGACAACCCTTTAGCAAGTATTCTTAGTTAAATTTAGCATCTCATAGTATAAACAAATAGAAGTAATCAAAAGAACAACTATGATTGGAAGTGTAATTAAGAGCATTACACATTGCTAGTTTAGATAGGAAACCAATTCCCAAATCTAGCTCCCTGTGGATTCGATCCCGGCCTAGTCGGGTAAAAGCTGCATCGACCACTCTCGCTGCTCTATAGTTGTGCAGGGTTGGTACCGATCAACACGTACATTCTGGTTGCTGTTGATTATGTTTCCAAGTGGATTGAAGTTGTGGCTTTGCCAAACAATGAGGCACGGAGTGTAGTGGCTTTCTTGAAGAAAAATATTTTTACAAGGTTTGGCACTCCTAGGGTGATCATTAGTGATAGGGGTTCTCATTTTTGCAACAAGGCCTTCGATACTTTACTCTCCAAGTATGGTGTCAATCATAAAGTGTCAACCCCTTATCATCCCCAGGCTAGTGGACAAGTTGAGGTCTCCAACAGGGAGATAAAGAGCATATTGTCAAAAATTGTCAATGCAAACCGAAATGACTGGTCAAAGAAACTGGATGATGCTTTGTGGGCTTGCAGGACTACTTACAAGCCTCCAATTGGTATGTCTCCGTACCGGTTGGTATTTGGGAAAGCGTGCCATCTTCCGGTTGAGTTAGAGCATAAGGCCATGTGGGCGTTGTAGAAGTTAAACCTTGAATATGATATAGCTGCAAATCTCCGGGTAGAGCAACTAAATGAACTTGATGAGTTTAGGTTTCATTCCTATTCCAGCTCGTCCTTGTACAAGGACAAGATGAAGTACTTACATGACAAATATGCCCGGATCAAGGAATTCAAGGAGGGTGATTTGGTTCTTCTATTCAACTCTCGGTTACGACTGTTTTTGGGAAAGCTCAAGTCAAAATGGAGTGGCCCTATCTTGGAAAGTTTGTTGATAGCCACGTGGAGGTAATGATCCATTTCAAGTGATTGATGGTAACCTGCGTCGTGCCGCGACATTAAATCAGGCACTTCTTGGGAGGCAACCCATGTGTTTTTCCTTCTTTTTGATTTTCTTCTTAGTGTAGGCTTTGTTTTGGACTAACTGGTTGTGAAGTTTGTGTAGGAACTGTTTGTGTAGTGCAGGACTATTGCTGGGAAAAATTTTCCTAAGTGTGAGAATTATGCTGACCGCACTCAAAATTTTGCGGTCAGCGGAAGCTTTTTGTGGGGGCGTAAATGGTCAGCGGACGCGGACTTAAAAAGTCCAGAATAGCAACTCTCTAAAGTTGTATTCGCGCCCGCGGTTGAAATTTCGCGGTCCGCGTTGCTCTTTCACGACCGCGCTTGGTTTTTCGCTCTCAGCGGTTCTTTCTTGGTAACAGCCCATCAACAAGGTAAAAGCGCAGCCGCGGTAGAATTCCGCGGACTGCGCTCAGGTAGTTCTGTGTGTCCCTGTACCCGTAGTATAAATAGAAGGACCCTTCTCCTTTTACCCTTCTCGAACCCTAGACTCTCACTGAACCTAAAGTACTGTTCATCATTGTATTGTTGGTCTTTCCATCTCAATTGTTCAAGAGTCAGTCTTCTTCTACACATCTCATAACTGGTATGCTCAAATACTTGTGTTAATTTTATTCCTTTCTTTCCTTTCATCTTTATTTTACTGTTTCTTTGTAATTAGGGTTAAATAGTTGCAAATGCTAGGCTATAATGCTAAAACATTCATGTGGGTACTTGTTGTACATGCCTAATAGGGGATAGGGTTGTTCATTATACCTGTTAATTGCTAAAAAAACTGAAACCCTAGGTCTAACAGAAGTCAAAAATGCCCGTCTGGTCTTAGATTTTGCGGACAGCTATTCAAATTACACTGTCCGCGTTCATGCTTTGTGAGAACTAAGTCACTTGTAGGTTCGCGGATGCGGTGCTTTTTCTGCTGTCCGCCGTTGCCTTTACGCAGTCGCGTCTCCTTTTTCGCGGTCAGCATTAATGAGTTTCAGAGAGTGGATAAGTTGGTTCCGCGGCCGCGTTCATTTTTACACGGACCGCGTTGCATGTTTCGCGGCCACGCCCCTTTTTTCGCTGTCGACGGTACCTCAACTTCAGAGACTGGTAGTCTGATCCCCAGTCTTTTGCGGCCACGGTCCTTTTTCCGCGGACCGCCACCAATACTAAGATCGGCTAGAACAAGCGGTAGCCTTTTCGCGGCCGCGCCTGTTTTTCCGCGGTGCCTGATTCTGAAGGCAGCATATGCAGGTCATCTGCAATGTTTTTGCATCAGCTGTAATGCTTAACCATATGACTGATACCTTTTTCTTACTTTGTTTCATGCCTTGTTCTATGCAGACAATGTTTAGATCTCGAGGTGCACAACATAATCAACAAGGGAGGGGAGAGTCCTCCAGGGGCCGGGGGAGAGGAAAACAACCAGTTGCACCCCTAGCTCCTAGAAAAAAAACAAACCCTCCGGAGGCCCACTCCTGACACTTCGGAGACCAGTGAGTATGTCCCCTCTTGGGAGATTTCAGAAGGGGAAGATGGCCAGACTCAACAAGAGGCACAATCCCAGCCCCGTAGCCTCATAAATGAATCCACCTCATCCTCCGGATCTTCAAAGGGCTCGGGAGATAGTGACATACCTACACCTCCTGCCTTAAGGGTTGCAGCTCCAGGCTCCACAGAAGCCCCAGTAAACATTGATGATGATGATGTCATGGACGACGGGAGGGGTGGTGACACTCAGACAGGGGGGTTGGTGAGATCAAGAAAGCCTACCACAAGTTCCAGAAGTGGTGGCCTCAAAGGTCACTTACACTTGAGAGGGTGTTCATTGAGCGGGATCTGCTACCTCACAACCCAAATGTCAAGAGGCACTTCAATGAGAGAGTGGGGTGGAAGTTCTTCACCAGTATCTTACCGAATGCCAATGAATATTTGGTCAAGGAATTCTATGCAAATGTCGCCCACATCAAAAAGGGTACATATTTGACCAAAGTCCGCAACAAGAAGATTATGTTTGATGGCAAGACTTTAAATGACTATGTTGGGTTCAATGACGAGGATGAGTCCCTTTATCTAGAGAAGGTGGCTATGGATGAGTTAGCCCACCCTTGGCTTGCATCGATGATTGCTATTCTGGGGACTACTCCAGCTTGGCTGACACCTGGGGTCCCGATATACAGGAACACTCTGAGCTTCGAAGCGAAAGGGTGGTCTACTTTTGTGTGCAGTCGGTTAGACCCTACTATGTATGACAGTGATATGCTAGTCTCCCGGGCTATTATTGTGGGGGCTATCATGGGGGGTACCCAATCAACGTCGGGAATATTATGGCCAAGGTGATTACCAGAGCACTTGGCAAGGATGAGAGCTCATGTCCCTTCCCACACTTCCTCACCATGTACCTAGAGGACATGGAAGTAGAAGGAAGGGACTTTAACATCAAAGTGAAGCCAAAGAGGCCATTTTCCTAGTACAGCCTTTAGGGTCCGGACAACCCCAAGTCCAAGGGCAAAGCCACCACTTCCACTGGCCAATCTGAAGAGCCAGGGGTGGTGGCCATTGGTTCCGAGCCTTCCACTACCGAGGGTTCGTCTGCTACCATGCCACATCCTCTCTCCGGACCATCTGCTTCTATTCCTACTTCAATGCCTTCTTCATCAGCATACCCTCAGACTGCTATGAGGGTCAACCAGACATCGGTCGGCATCAACAATTGGACGCAGGTAGCTACATCAAAGCTATCTACCTTATCCATTGCAGTAGCAGCTCAGGCAGCTCCAGCACAGCCCCAGATACCTCCATCAGTGGAGGAATCATTGCAAACTATTCTCGCCAACCAGACAAAGATTTTGGAGGCTCTGGATGCTCATGGGGAAAAAATCAAAAAAAGCTGGGTAAATAGGTGAGGAAAGTGAAGAAGGGTCAAGGAGAGATAAAGAAGGAGATAAAGAAGTTTACTTCAGCCAGCGACATTCCTATGGATCTCCTTATGGGAGAAACTGCCCTTGCACCACAGACAGTTCAGCCAGCACAGGGACCAGAACAGGAGGCTGATAGAGAACTGGTGAAGCGTGGTGATCCCCCAGACTGAGGGTTTGGAGATTGAGTTAGAGGATCCCGAGAGAGTTGACTCAGGCTAGCCACAGGACCTAGCCAGTGATCCCATGTAGATAGAGGCACCATAGGGAGTTTTCTTTACTCTCTACTCTTCCCTTACTCTATTTTTGATGTTACCATTGAGGACAATGCTATTGTTATTTGGGGGTGGCCCTATTTTGATGATGATTCAGATAATTGGTCTATAATAACCTTGATGCTATCTTTTTTCTTTATTTTCTACTTATCGCACTTCATTTTCGTATTTTTTCTACTTTTGGTATGTATATAAAGTTACCTTTCCATGTATATATTCATTCCCCTTTTATGTATATTCGTCTCAATCCCCTATTGTACATATTCAATTTACCTTCCGTAGTTTACTTTATAACTTCTTTAGAAATTTTCCTTAATAGCGTAGCTTCTTATTTCATTTAGTAGTTTCTTTTTCAATTTGTAGCTTCTTACTTTTACAAGTTTTCGTGACCAATAAGCCTTTGGTTTTCTTAATGCAACGGTTCTTTCCAAAGGTGGAATCTGTGTGAACCGGGTGGCTCTTCCTGATGATGGATGGCGTGACAACCTTCTTAAGGGTTTGAATCCCTTTTCTTTATGCTTTTGTGTAAATAGTAGTAATGAATAAAAGTGTCTCAAGCAAAGCTTCACTTGGGCCTAGCACATTTACCTTTGACCTCATGGTTAGAAACAAGTGATTTGCAAAGAATGGTTCTAGTTGTGACCTTTAGACTCTTGTGTTGACTAATCAGTCATCGAGTGTCTCCTTGGAGCCATTTGTGTTGCTCAATATTAGCTACGGTTCTTATGGGCACTCGACTCTGTCTCTTTTGGCAATCCAATAGCTTATGAGGTGAGGTTTTAATTTGCAAGTCCAAGTCCCGTGTCAATAAGTCTAAAACTTGCCCCGAATATTTGTCTAGGCGAAATTCTAAGTGTAGCTCGACTTGAGAAGAGAATATAGGCTCTCCTTGATCCAACTTGAAACTTGAAAGCATCCATAGCCACCCAAATATGATATCCCTAGTCAACCCCGTTGAGCCGAAGCCCTTGTTCTTTCAACAACCATGATATAAGCCTTTATTCGTTCTATAATGACCCTCCCTTGGCACCCGATCTTTCCTTAGCACAGTTGGCAAAAGCATAAGTTTGGGGGGAGAGACGAGTAATATGAAAGTGATAAAAGGTACAAAGAAGAAAAGGA